>NW_027397064.1:37015680-37048009 GCF_003265705.2 Callorhinus ursinus | reverse complement strand
AAAGAAAGAAAGAAAAAGAAGAAAAGAAAAGAAATGTTCCTAGGTTAAATAACATTTGGTTTTCCTTATTAAAGTACATATTTGTCTTCCAGATATATTATCCCTATGAGCACACACTAATGACCAAACCTAGCCAAGAACTAGAAGCATTTTAAACAAGCCACATTTTAATACTATTGATGCATATTTCTTGCAAAAATATAAAACATTTATATTAACACTGTATCCAGATCCCAAATTATCCTTGCTTTTCACACTCCTGAGAATGTACAAAAATTTAATAATTATTACAATAAGAAGCAAGCAGAATTTTTTTTATACTGGCCCACCTTCTTTGCTTCATTTTGAAATGGGACAAGTCAAAATGTGTCCTATATGTTAGGTGAAAATCCTAGGCCTTAAATCCAACAAATAAATAGATGTTGATCACAGTTTCATAAGGATGATCCTGCATAAAACTTGGCTTAGTTGCCAATGCCACCATTACAGAATCAAAATAATTAAGGAAATCAAATAATGTAACAAAATACTGATTAAAACAACTGTAGAATTTTGAACAAGAGACCCTTCCAAATGTAATTAGCAGAAAGAAGCACATTACATATTGGATGTCAAATCCAGTCTCAAACCATATTGTCTAAACTTCAAAATTGAAGAATCAAGGATTTATAGAATCTATTAGCTAAAAAGGAAATCTTGGCCTGTCTCTAACCCAACCTATTAATTTTTAAAATAGCTTTATTGAAATAAAATTCAGATACGTACAATTAATTCATCCATTTGAAGTGTACTACTCACCGTTTTTTCGTATAAACACTTGGTTGCACAACCATCACCATAATCTTAGAACATTTTCTCCCCGTAAAAGAAACCCCACGTATCCATTAGCATTCATTTCCCCATCCCACCTCCAACCCAAGGAAACCACCAATCTACTTTCTATCTCTATAAATTTGCCTATTCTGGTCATTTCATACAAATGGAATCATACAGTATGTGATCTTTTGTGATTAGCAAAACACTTAGCAAACATTTTCAAGGCTCATCCATGCTGTATCCGTCCTTCATTCCTTTGAATTGTCAAATAATATTCCATGGTATGGATCTAGCACATTTGTTTATCCCTTTATCAGTTGATGGACAAGTGGGTTGTTTCCACCCTTTGACTATTACAAATAATGCTACTATGAACCATTTGTGTGCAAGTTTTTTGAGGAAGTGTATTTTCTTTTCTCTTGGGTATATACATAGCTGTGGAATTGCTGGATTGTGTGGCAACTCTTTGCACAACATTTTTTTTTTATAAACTGTGAAACTGTTTCCAAAGTGGTTGTATATTCCCACCAGCAATATAGGAGGGTTCCAATTCTCCCCATCCTTGCCAACATTTATTATTTTCTAGACTTTTTTTATGGCCAATTAAATAGGTCTGTAGTAGTCTCATTGTAGTTTTGATTTTCACTTTCCTAACAACTAATGATATCAATGAAAAAGAATAGTCTTCAACAAATGGTGCAAGGACCTGGATGTCCACAGGCAAAAAAATGAAATTGAATCCTCTACCTCACACCATACAAAAAAGTTAACTCAAAATAGATCTTAGATCTAAATGTAAGAGCTAAAACTATAAAACTCTTAGATGAAAACACAGGAGTCAATTTTTGTGATCTTGGGTTAGGTAACATTTTCTTAGATATGACACCAAAAGCACAAGCAACAACAAAAAATACAAATAAACGACTGCATCAAAAAATTTAAAATTTTGTGCTGTAAACAATACCATCAAGACAACTCATAACATGAGAAAATATTTGCAAAGCATATATCTGATAAGGGACTAGTATTCAGAATATACTGTTCAAAGAACTCTCAAAATTCAATAATACAAAGACAAATAATCCAATTACAAAATGGGCAAAGAATCTGAATACATTTTTTTCCAAAGATGATATACAAATGACCAATAAGTACATGAAAAGACGATCAACCTATTCGTATATAGAGATAAAGAAACTAAGATCCAGTAAATCTAAATGACATATTTCAAGTTAGTCAGGTGGTTAGTGGCCAATGAGGGCTAGACTAATCTTGTATAGAAAAACCATTACAGGCCTTGGATATAGAAAGACGTGGGTTTGTATCCAAGAGTTTACTTGCACACCTAATCTCTTTGAGCCTTAGTTTCTTCATCTATAGTAAAACCTATCCCGTGGGGTTATTGTGAAAGTTAAATGAGCTAATATCACATTCTTAACATAGAGCCTGGCATCTAATAAGCAACTATTAGTAGTATATTTCAATATTCTATGTACCCTTAGCATAAGAACTCTATGGGATACCTGGGTGGCTCAGTCGATTAAGCGTCTGCCTTCAGCTCAGGTCATGACCCCAGGGTCCTGAGATCAAGTCCCGCATTGGGCTCCTTGCTCAGCAGGGAACCTGCTTCTCCCTCTGCCTGCAGCTCCCCTTGCTTGTGCTCTCTCTCTCTTTCTGACAAATAAATAAATAAAATCTTTAAAAAAAAAAAAACTCTATGGTATTTAAGCATGAAGCCATGTATGTGTCTCTGGTGGTGTATCCTCTGCTAGATCACCTGTGATCTAATCAAGACATACATGTATGTCTCAGTCTTGAAGAATACTAGTAACCCCAGCATCTGTCCTGGAACTCTTTCTCCATCAAATGTCAAAGGACTCTCATTTCCAAAGACAATCCCTCCCAGTAGAGAACAGTGGTAAAGTCACACTGATAATGTTTGAATCCTGGATTCCTCACTTGCTTGCATACATTATTCAACATCTCTAAATTTCCAAAAAATGTGGATAATAATAAAACCCACCTCATAAATTGCCAGCAAGTATAAATAAGACAATCCATGGGAAAGTACCTTGTACAGTGCCTGGCACATGGTATGAGTTTTAAAAATGCAGGTATCATTGTTATCATCAGTGTCATTGTCATGATCATTATCTTACCTAGAAAGCCTGATATTGTTCTTATTCTTTAATTAATAGTTAATTAGAAATATTTTATTTCTATTCTTTTATGTGAGCCAAGGACAGCGTTTACCTTAGAACTTCCAAAAAGAGCATACCAGATCTAGAATTCTGTGAAATTTCACCCAATTTAAATCCTTGGCCTTAAGTAATTAGAAAAAAAGTCTCTCCCCAAATTAATAACTGTCAAAGTGCAGTACAAGCTTCATCACCACCTTGTTTAAATACTGTGAAAGATTCAAGGCAACATATGCATTAAGACATTAAGAGAGGTCAAATGGACCAAATCTAGGAGCTATTGCTGGTGAAAGCACCGGAGGGGAAAAGAGTGGGGAGGGAGGCTTCATCTGTCCAAAGCAGAGATTACTAATAATTGGGAAACTATAGGTGACAAGTTTCATTCATATATCAAACTTGTTTTGAGAACCTGGTATGTGAAACGCACTGGGGTAGAAGAGGGGGTAATTAAAAATAAATAAAAGAACTCTCAAGAGGGGGAATCATCTACTTGGGAAGATAAAACATGCTAATGACTATAGCATGAGACAGATGTGGATAGATGTCATGAGAAAAATACAAGGGAAATTATGTGGGGACTCAAGAAAGGACTGGTTACCTATGCCCAGATTGCTAACAGCAACTCACACTCTATGCTGCCCTTCAGTGACGCATCTGAAGGCCCCCACCTCCTCGACAGTGGTAGGAAATCCTACCATAGGCTCCCATGGCACCTTCTACAACCTTCATTATGATTGTTAGACATCCATCCCCCCTACTCACTGGTGAAAGGCAGGATAAGAGCACAGACTCTAGACCTGGAGTGCCTGGGTTCAAATCCAATTCTATCACTTTCTAATTGTGGGACCTTGGTCAATTCACTTAACCATACTCTGCCTTAGTTTCTACCCCTTTAAAATGTGGATAAAAACAGCAGCTATCTACAAGGCTGCTGTGAGCATGAAAGGAACTAATCTAAGTGTTTACAACAGTGTCTACCACACAGTCAATTCTATATACTGCCTAATGCTGCACTGGGTGTCAGCTTTTATCATTGTTATCACAGGGGCATGCACATATGAAGTACGTGAACGTGTGCTGATGACTAAGTAAATGAAAACATGAAAAGAAAAGGAAAGTGTTGCACTTGAGAAGAGACCAGATTTCATAAGTCTGAAGAGCTAAATTTCAGAACATGCCCCTTGAGAAGCATTTCCTTTCACGTAGCTGAGGATTTGGATACCCTATTCCATGTCAATTCTAAAAATCAGTCATCACTGTGGGAAAATAACGTTGCAGTGTTTAATAGCTTTTGATGTTATATGAAGTGGGGAAAAAGTTTACTCCCTTTAAATGTTCTGGAAGCAAAGCAATTCGTTAAAAAAGGGAGCTAAAATGTCAAGGCTGGAAGAAAACCTATCAACCTTGGAGGATAAGAACTATGATTTCCAAAATGCAGCCCAATAAAGACCTAGCACAAGCCTGTCCCAAATGTTCCTTTAAGTTATTTTAGGTCCCTGGAAGCCAGTCATTTGCAAAGGAAGGATGCGGGTGGGGAAGACTCACAGGGAGATATACCTGCTTCAGCTAAGATGTCCTGCTTAGGTAAAAATCTTATTCAAGTCCTAATGCACAAAACAGAGAGATTAGACTAATGTGATAAGCTTTCAGGCCTGTTTGATAAGCCATTTTGTCCACAAGGCTGGGGGTCCTTCTCTATCTTTCATGCCAAACAGCGTTAAAATGCAAAGCCACCAGTAGACTGTGAGGTCAACTATCTACCAGCCCACACTCAAGGTTCTTTACAATGCCTACAACTTTAGGTTGAAACCTCCATATAAGTCTGAAACCCTCAGCAAGTAAAATGGACAGCTGTGTTGCCCACATAGCTGAGATAATGTTTACCTCTGTTTAACTATGGAAACTTTTATAAAGGCTATGAGACAGAACTCGCTCTTAAGAATACATCATAATTCTTCTTAAGTAGTGTCCTAAATGGAACTTAAACTTTTCTCAAGGTCCAGGATTATTAATAAGCAGCTCTCTCCTGAAATGGCTCTGGAAAGTTATGACTGGCAGGAAGGGACTGTCTCACTATGTATACACAAGCTCCTGATCTTCTTTAGTGAAGGGTACAAAGTGACTTAGCAAGTTAAGTCTCAGGGCAGAAATACAGGGCAGCATTATCTCAACTTGGGCTTTCCCTGGACCCATGCCTCTCCTTAGGACACAGGTAAAATCTTGTCAAGAGTTGAGAACAGAGCTGAATTCCTGGCATGGTACTGCTCTTTTATACCCAGGTATAATACCATCAGTTACTTCCCAAAGTCTTTACTTGGACCATCTATGCCCTTCCATTCAGTAGGATGTTTACAAACGCTGGGCTCTCAGGCTGCTGAACCAAACTTAGCACCAGCAATGTGACATCTTTCTCTGGGAGGAGAAAGTACTGGAAGTGCCAGGTGGCCCTGCTTCCCCTTCCCTAATGTCTTGGAAAGGCTTCCCTGCCAGGGACATAATCACAAATCCATTCTCTTTCATCTATTCTAAACTTCATGCTTGAGACTTCTAATCCTCTCTGGGCTAGGAATTATAAGTTTATTAAAGAAATTTACAGAAATCAAGTCAATAGTTTCATTGAGAGTCTGAGGGCTCTTCCCATGCATTAAAATACATGCTCTTTGTAACATCTCTTTGGGTTGGTTATAGGTTCTCAGATAAGATTGCTGGAAGCTGAGCTCAAGACGAGTAATATGCTACTGTGGTATTATTGCTAGAGGTTACACGGAGGGAGAATGGCATTTATTGAGTATTTTAACATTTCATTTGCTTTGAATGCTCTTTCCCTTATACAGTTTACTCCTCACTTTGTTCAGGTCTCTGTTCACATCTAGCCTTACCTGGGGGGCATTCCCCCGCCACCCTGTATAAAATAACTCTCCACTCCTGAGACCCCATTTTCTGATTTTTTTAAATCGCAGCAGTCGTCAGCACTTGGCATGCTATTTGTGTATTTTCTGTCTCTTTCCATGAGAATGGCAGTCCTATGAAGTAGCTGGCTTATCTGTTTTGCACAGGTGCTCTATAAATATTTGTTGAACGAATGAGCAAAGCATGATTAAATACTTTAAATATCATGTCATTTTAATCCCCTCCATCCTTCAAGTCATGCATGTCAAGTCTTCTTACAGCTAAGGGAACTGAGGCTGGTTACTCAATATACAGAGAGCATGCCGTGGTTAAGAGCATGGACCCTCGAACCAGACTGCCTGGGTTAGAGCGCAGCTCAGTCACTGCCCCTCTCTGTGACCCTGGACAAGCCACCATACCATTCTCGACCTGAGGCTCCTCATTTCTAAATGTCATTAATAATAGCAGCATTGCCTCACAGAGTTCTTGTGAGGAGCTTATACGTATAAAGATCTTAAACAGTTCATGGCCCATAGTAGGTACTAAACCAGAGTTAAATAAATAAAATCTTAGCCTAGAAACACCTTATAAAAATTACTAACTTTCTCATTCTGATTTCTTACTTATAACCACCACCTGATCACAACCTGGCTTTCTGGTGCATCTGTCCATGAAGGAAGTGCAGCCATGGTTACTCTGGTCTGTGTGACACTGTTACATATTTTTCATCATACGTGAATTCATCTGTGAGTCTTGTTTAATATGCTAACAAAATCAGGGTTCTGAACCAACAACACCAAGGCCACAGTAGTGGCTGTGTAGTTGCTCACTGACCTCCTAGCCACTTTCCCCAAACAATACCAGAACTTTTAAATCAACTATCCATCACACAAGCTGTATAACTAAGGAGGAGGACATGTCCCAGCCTAAGACATCTTTTCTCTAAACAGCAGAAAATAGAGAGAGATCACAGGCAGAAGACTATTTAGGCAAAAGGGAGTATTTCACCAAACAAATGCCCTCGCACCTGTCCACTCCAGACACTATTTCAGAATAGCATAGTAACTGTTTGTAGAAACAATCTGCTTGTCCAGGTTTCACTTGAACTTGGACATAGAATGTCTCACCTCACAAAGGGCTTTTAGCCCTCCCTTGAATGGCTGAGCCAATGCCAAAGCCATAAGCAGCCCACTGTCATTCAGTAGCTTCCCCACAGCAACTCCCTCATGTTACCTTGCCCTGATGATCGTGTTTCATCTCCCAGCCCCTTGGCAGCTCCAGCTGTTTGTTGGCGAACATGTTGAGGAATCCCACAAGATCTCGGTTATGCTGGTAGCGTTCAAAGTGGTGGGTGTCCCGCCGGACTTTGGTGATCATGTGCTTCAAACACGTATTGTTTGTAAACATGCGGTAGGCACTCTGGAGGAAAGAATAGAGAGCCCACATTAACCTGCTTGGGACCTGCAACAGCAACGTGCTTACCAAGCAACATAAGGCATATATAGTCTTCCAGTGGGCATAGAAGCTTCAACGTAACTCTAGACTCACACATGGAAACAGCAGGCTGAGCACAATATTTTGATCAAAATAAAATAGCAAGACTACAGAAAGTAAGGTACCTTCATGGATGATGTCTAGTTTTCTAAAGAACAAGAATGCTTGCTGTAGAATCTCATTCTACAGGGGATGTTAGGTTCTAAAGTTGGTCTTAGGCAAAAACCGCATAGTCATAGTCACACCATGTCAGATACAAATATACCACATCACAGTGAGCCCCAACATAGCCAATTTTTCCTCCAGCACTAGAAGAGATGATTGGTCTTTGGGTGAGTGCCAGATGAAGCAGCTGGCATACATTTGCAGCCAAGTTGTATGGAAAAATGCTTGGCCATATATTTGAGTATCAGGAGTATATGCAATGGGCTGAGTTGCTCTCACTGAGAGTCAAATCCAACTGAGACCACAGTAGATAAAGGTTTTTCATCTTATACCTTCTTCGAGGCATAATCTCAGTGAATGGAATGGCAGGCAGAACTGCCTGGGCTGTATATGTATTTTTTTTCTTTATTTTTTCCGTGTGTGTGTGTGTGTGTGTGTGTGTGTGTGTGTGTGTATGGCTGAATTTATACAGTTGAAATGCATGTTTAATAAAATCCCACTATACAACCACACAAAAAAGTGATTGTCTTGTAAAAAATGCTATAGTCTTCATCTCTATGATACGTAAATGAGATTCCAAAAATTAGCTGTAAGCCATGAGCAATCCACATATAAGTTAGTCAACAAATACTCATTGCATAATATCATGTGCCAAGAAGTAGAAAAGGAATAACTGTATGGAGCTATTTCTCTGCATTTTGAGAAGGAATATGATATTCATGAAATTGACAAGGTTGTGAATGGTCTATTCCAGAATTCTATTCTTCTCAGATAGATTCAAAGGATTCTTCTTACCTTTAGTATCCCAGAGCCACTAGATTGAGTCTGGAGGCCTTCAGGCTTTACTTCATGGGTTCTGTTATTTGTTCAGTCTAAGACAGACCAAAGCAAACCCAAAAGAAACCAGAATCCCTGGAAATAATTTCATTTTAATGAACATTTATTGTCTTTGCTCTTCCCAGTACTGTTGTAGTTATTGAAGATGAAAGATAAATGAGTATGAGGACAGTTAACATTGTTCCTGTCTGTCCAGTATTCCTCAAGATGTGTCATGTTCTGGCCAAAGCATTTATTGTTGATGGGAGTCCTTCTAGAGCTTTCTTCCCTTTGGCAGTTATCATAGCAACTGGTGATGTTTGAAATAGTTGCTCCCTAGTCTGGGTCCCTGGGTCCCTGGGTCCCTGAGTAACTACAGGGATCAGAGAACCTTGATGACCCAATTTGGGATGAGAAACAAACCTTTGTCAGCTTAAGCCACCAAGATTTGTTAGTTTCTGTTATTGACACATAGCCTAAACTTTATAACTTTTATAATTTTTCTGATTGATTCCATCATTATATACTTTTTACTAAAATATTTTTGTCCTATCAAAACAAAAGGAAGAAAGGAAGTAAGAGAGGGAAGGAGGGAGGAGGAAGGAAAGAAGGAAGGAAGGAAGGAAGGAAGGAAGGAAGGAAGGAAGGAAGGAAGGCAGGCCGGCCACACTGAACTATCCTCAAATACTAGTGCACTAATTCCTTAGTACACCTGAGAATAAAATACTTTGAGGTTGTATTTCAACCTGACAGTCTAAATGAGAGGAGGTTTTGATGGCTGTGAGAAATGGTTAGGTTCAGAGCACAGTGAACTGCCAAAGCAGGCAAGCCTACACAGGGGCTCCGGGCAATTAGAGAGCATGAGAGAATAAGAAAGTGATACCATGAAAACAGAGAAGGAGACCAATAAAAGAAGTTGGAAGTTGTCAGAGACAGAAGTCAGCTAACTAATAGTTTAGCCTGTGGCTGACCCTGCCTTGGTGTTTTATGCACAATCAGCAAGGCATCTGTTTTTTGCATTTCGCTCCATGCTGCTTATGTATTTTCAAAGAAGCCATTGCAAGCTTAGAGGCCTGAGACCACACTAGGTCGGGTGGCAGTTGGCAATGAGCTTTCAAGTCATACTCCCTAATCAGTCTCTTAGGGACATGTTATTGTGGGATAATTCTGTCAGATAAATCATTATATTAACTGTTGTTCTAAATAGGTATATCTCTTGGCCCCCTGATTTCTTCCTTCCCCCATTAATCTAAGTAAATAGGCCACATCCTGATTCTTTATCTGGAGCACCAGAAATGCTCCTCTTTCAGCTAAAGAGAAGAAGGAGAACTTCACTAGGGCAAGAAGTAGTAATTAGGTGAAGGAACCTGTCCCAGCCCCAGGCGTGAAGTAATTCCCTAGGGTTGCACAGCTCTACATTCAGGAGTCTTAAGGCCAGTCTTATAATTAATTACGTCCTTTCATTTTCCTCCTCCCCTCTCAGTAACACATGTAACATAGTGCGAAGTTCCAGTGATCTGTGAAAAAAGCATCTACCAAAGTAAAGTAAGTGCAAGAAAGATTTCTTATCAGTAACTAGCAAAAGATCTTTGGAACCATAGCTTTTTCAAGTCTGAACAACATGCACAAGACGGTAAGTGTCCATATAAAACCCTTATGGCAAATGGAAACATCCCTTCAGGCTGCTAGATCTTTATAAGGAAATTATATATATATATAGTTTTGTGACATTTATACACAGATGTATGTTTATATATGTTTATATACATATGTTTATCTTTTTGTTTTTAAACATATACTATTTTTGAATATACATTTATATATGTAACTATATATGTGTGCATATATATATAAATATAAATATACACATGTATTTCAGAAAGAATATTTATACTCCAGTTCATATGGAACTATTCTAGTCACAGCCCTGTCACTCATGGACAGAGACAAAGAAAATCATTTAATCTCTGCCTCAGAGATTAAATCTTTGCTCAGCTGTAAAGTGGAATAATAGTAACTGCCCTGCTTTCTTCATAGTCATGTGAGACTCAAGTCCAATGAAACAAAGGATGTAAAACTGCTTTGAAGAGGTAAAAATCACTATAAAAATACAGAGTAGAAGTAAGTAAAGGAATATATGAGGGATTATACTTACCATACCTATGTTATAACAGATGAATGATAGCAGTAAAATTGTTTTCTACTTTTTAGGTCTTTGAAGATCATGGGCCAGCATCCCACTTACTATTAACTAAAGAAGGTTTTCATAACCTTTCATTAATTATGTCCTAAGCCCTGTGCTAAGCCCCGAGGATACAGAGATGAGCACAGCTCCATCATTCGAAAGGATGGGAAGGAACATTATAGGGAAAGGTGGAAGAGTTTCCCTGGAGGCAGAAAGCAGAGTTTGGAAATCAAAGGGCACAGGAGCAGTGAAAATACTGAACACAGAGAGAACTAGCAGAGCAAAGAATGAGAGGGATCCCAGCACTCGAGAAACACTCAACAGGCAGGATTCGACTACAAGAGCTTCGCCTTCCGGGAAGCAGATACTGACAAAGCGGTGGGAGAAGAGAAAGGGGCGTTTCATTCTTCCTCGGTGGTTCTGTAGTTCTCACCAGGTGAGGGTCTTTTCGGTGTTTGGGTTGTTGTTTTGTTTTGGTCTTAGAAAAAAAGGTGCAGTAAATGGATGTGACTTTCTACCTGAAGCCAAAGTAGATTAGGAAAGAACAAACAGGCCCTGTTTCATCACATGATAAAGTCTCAGGGTAATGCACAGGATGATCTCGTCTGGGAAGTGGCTGCATATGGAGTCACTAGCAGTACTGGGAGAGCTGGGAACTGTTACGGTAGATGGAACGCCTTTAAATGGTCTCTCCTGTGATTTAACAGGTCCCCTTTAGTTACTGCTTCTCTCCTCCAAAACTCCTTTCCTAACCTTATTCTTGGTTGTTTCCTGTTTTCCATGCAAGAACCTCATGGTTGAGTGAATGATCAACTGAACTTCTTTAGTGGAATTCTGTTAGGATAACATTCGTTTGAGCTTAATGTGTTTTGTTTGGTTGAGTGTTTTGAGGTGTTAGAAATGAAAAATACTGAGAGGAGTTGAGGGGAATGTTATTGCCATTTGGCAGCAGAATAAGAACATTATGTAAATATTCATTTCTTAGCAATCGACCACAGTGCAAATAATAATCCTTTTTTCTTTTTCCTGGCATCTTTCTTTCTTTTCTTCTTTCTTTCTTTCTCACTCATTTTCTTTTTCTTCTTTCCCTCCTTTCTTTCTTTCTTTCATGTTATAGTGACCATATGTCCGGGATCACCTGGCTCAGTCTTGATTTCATCTAATTTTGTTATTTTCAAAAACATAGGTGAGTACATCAAAGCTAAATAAAATCTTTCGTATTTCATAAATCCTTTATCAGGAACAGGTATACTGAGGGGTGCCTGGGTGGCTCAGTCAGTTAAGCATCTGACTCTTGGTTTTGGCTCAGGTCTTGATCTCAGGGTCATGGGATGGAGTTCTCCCCACCCCCCGTCAGCAGGGAGTCTGCTTGCCTCCCACTCCCCCGCCCCTGCTCACACATGTGTGCTCTCTCTCTCTCTTCCTCTTTCAAATAATAAATAAATCTTTAAAAACAAAACAAAATAAAAAGAATAGGTATTCTGAATCCACACTTGGAAACTATAATCACTCATCTACAGTGAATGTCTCTCATGTTCACAAGGGATCAGATCTAGTCATTCATATACCTTATTCACAAAACAAAATTTATTATGAACAAAATCAAGTAACATTGCTTCCATAAAATGTATGCAGGGATATGAAAATAGCCCTGTCTTACACAGTCTGTACTTTTAATCATAAGGGATTTTACATTACTTTCATCTAGCTAAAGAGTAAAATGGAGGGAAAATTTAACTTATTAGCAAAACTAATTGTAAACTATCAACTCATCTATTTTGCAATAGCAGGAATTCCTGATTTGTAAGAATACATTTTTGTATTTTTGAATAATATTTTCCCCATTAAGTACCAAGGAGTTTAGATGGTAGAATTAATGTATTTCTACCACTTAATAAAAGCCAGAATAATTTTTGGCATGTATGCTGGAAACATTATTCAGTTACATATTAGGAGACATATTTATGTATTATATTAATTAGACAAACACAGTCATACCAACTATAAAAGACATGACACTAATAATTAAATCTTGAGTTTTCAGAATTCGTTTATGAATACAATTTTGGAAGAAATCTGATCATACCAGCAGAGGGCAGTAGTATATACCTTAAAGCAAACACGATGCAAAAAAATACAAAAAACAATATTTTGTTTTTCAAGTTTTCCTTTAAAGCTATTACAACCATATATCTACTTAATTTCATTATTTTCAATAAAAATGATTAAGTTACTATTACATGAAATCTATTTGTTATGATTCCTTTAACATAAACTGATTATCTTCAAACCATAAAAAGATAGAATTAGGAAAGCTTTTAAATTAATATACTCCTTTTGTATGTTGAACATTTTCAATAATATAAACAGGGAGTCTACTGAAACAGTTATGGATAATAAACAATTCAAGCAAAAAAAAGACTAGATAATAAATCCTAAAATTAGGAAACCAAATAAAAGTTTGCTTCATAACATTTGTTACATAATTTAGGGAAAAAAAGAGTCCATCAAGTAATACCCTCTGCAAAAAAAACCTGTGCAACTTATTCCCATAAATTCATACCTTGAGATCATTAGCAAGATAAATCCAGCTACTTTAATTTCTTCCATAGATAAGTCAGGGATATAAGACTTCCTAAACCCAACAGAATTTAAATTTACACAAATGCATAGATGCACAGCATGGATCATCTTTTGTGGCTGGTAACAAAGACAGTTCAGGTAGGGAAAAAAAAATTAAAATGCTTTAGAGAGAATACTTTAAAATCAAGATTGGCTTCCCAGCAAAAGATGTTTTGAAATCATGCCCAAGAAAAGGGAAAAACAATGAAAACATGAAGACAAAAGAAACAAAAACCTTTAAGCTGCTGAGCATTTTCACATTGTTAAAATCTGTTATTTGTCCAAAGTCCAGATGCGTTACTGTTGTGACAAAAGCAGTGAGGTCATTTAACGCAACATCTCTTTATTCTAGGAATTCCAAAGTTACAGGGTCATAGGCCAATTGCATCAGAATCACTTAAGGAACCAACCAAACAAACAAACAGATGCTTGGGGCCTGCTCCAGACCTAATAGACCAGGGCCTCTAAGATCTGGGAGTCAAGAATATGCATTTATTTATAGACCTTGACCAAGTTTAAAAGCTACAGCCTTTTACCACAACCCAACAACTGTGAATCCAGCCTCTACTTGAAACAATGTAGTGATGAGGAAGTTGTACCCAAGAAGGCAGCCTGCACTGGCAAGTTGGTGAGGTCATACTGGCAGCTTAAAACTAGCTATAGCTGGGAGTATTAACATTACAGAAATCAGTAAATGCAAACCAGGCCTTGATATTATTTCATGGGCTGTCTAGGATAGGTGTGGGCAAGCTATGGACCCGTGGGCTGGCTGGCTGTGTCTGCAAAGTTTTTTGAGATACAGCCACATCCATTTGTTTACATGTTGTCCTTGGCCCAGAACCTAAAAATACTTACTTTCTGGGCCTTTACAAAAAAGTCTGTTGCTTTTTTCTAGATGTAAGGTCTAGACTTAAGAAACTGATGGAGAAAATAAAATGCTAATAATACAGATTAAACTTCACATTGTGCTGTTACACTGCATGCATGTGAGCTTACCCACGTGCACGCGCATGCACACACACACACACACACACACACACATGAAGATATTTAAGTCGAGTATTCAGAAACTATTACCTGGCTCAAAAAGGTACTCAAGAAGGTACTACTGACCTCACTAACCCAGGAGTGTGAAGCTCCAACTTGTGTCTCCCCTGCTTCACTGTTGTCTTCATGGTTAAAGTAGATGAAAACATTGGTGTTGGAACTACACTTGTCTGTAAACTACAACTTAGGTTGGTTACTGATATAAGACTTCAGCAAAAAGCAACAAAAGCATTCTGTGTATATTTTATTTTTATTTGTAAATTGTGTGCTACACATCCTTCACTCAGTAAAATTTGTAAGATACACACACACGCACAATTTTCCCAGAGCTGTTGTTGAACATTTACCAGCAAACCCTTGAACACTACTATCTAATCAACTGCTCTTTCTGGAAGCCTTTCTTTTCTCCTGTCCCTACCTTCTAAAGTATTAACAAGAATGTCTGCTCTTCCTCCAAAACATGTCCCATATTCATCCACTTGCCCTCTCTCTACTGCTACGGCACTAGTCCCAGTTCCTTCTATGTTTCACCACAGGACCTTTTCACTTGTCTCCCTGATGCCAGTTTTGCCCTCTAAAACCCGTTCTCAGCAAAGCAGCTAGAAGGAACTCTTAAACACTGACATTACACCCCTACAGGAAATCCCTTTAGAATAAATCCATTTAGAATAAAGCCCAAACTCTTTGCCAGATCATACCAGCCTTACTTTCTGAAGTCCTGCTCACCTCTCTGCCCTTATTATATACCACATCAGAGTCATTCAAGCCTTAGAGCCTTTGCTTTTCCTTGGCAAGGCAGGTTCTGCTTCCAGACCTTTACGCTGCTGGCTTCTTGACATTTTACGAACAGCTTAAATGTGGCTCCCCCAAAGAGGTCTTCCTGTCCACCCAATCTAAAGCAGTGCCTCCAGGAGCGCATCCTCGAGTACCCCCTCGCCCTGCGTATGGTACCTCATGCCATACTGCACCATTTGAATTACCTTTTCCGGTTCACTAGTTTGTTACTCTAATCTGCTCCATCTTGTGGATAGCTCTATCCCCAGTCTAGACTGTACCAGGCAAATCACAGGCATTTAATAAATCCTGGTTGAATGAATGCATGAACAAAGGGACAAAGAGATAGGCGAAGAAAAACCTGAACTATCTGACTTCAAGCCTAAAGTTCTTCCCACCACAGAATGATACTGTTTTACACCAGTAAATGTGACAGCCGTAAATGTTAGCCCACTCTTCCTTGTATAAAAGCCTTACTGTCTCCTAAAAGTGTCCCCTGTGTGAGTCTAGGTTCATGCACCCTGGCTTCTGCCTACCTTCCCAGGCTCAAACTTGACTTTCAGGTTGTCCCGTACCCTTGACCCACCAGCCATGCCGAAGGGCTGTCCTAACAATCCTGTTCCAGTACTTCGGCAGTGATTACCCAGACAGCTCTACTTCATAGACCTTTAACATATGCCTCTGTTTATTGATTTATTTTTCAGATTCCAGCAGTGTACAAAGTTTGTATTTTCTCTTTCAGAGAGCATGGGCCACAGTCTCAAAGACTGATCTGACCACTGCCTGCTGTCGACGCTCAGATATCTAGTTACCTCTCTGCAGGCGAAACAAGGTGGTCGTTAAGGGCACAGCCTCTAGAGTTGGTATCTCGGGGATTTTAACCCCGATGCCACTTAGTAGGGGTATACCTTTAGGAATGGTTCTGTTGGTTTGTTTGTTTGGGTTTTTTTTTTTTTAACATAGGGTTGACACACCACATTACATTGGTTTCAGGAGTACCACATAGTGATGTGACAACTCTCTACTTTATGCTGTGCTCACCACAACTATAGCCACCATCTGTCACCATGCAGTGTTATTACAATGCCATTGGCTATATCTCCCATGCTATAGCTCTCATTGCCATGATTTGGTCATTCCATCACTGGAAGCCTGTTTCTTAAGAATGTTATTTAACTTCTCTATGCTTCAGTTTCTTTATCTGGAAAAATGGAAATTTTATCTGACTCATAGGTGTATTGGGACCAAATCGGTTAAAACATATATAGTGCTTAACACAGACCCTGGGGCACACTTAGTGCTCAGTAAACAGCTCTTGTCATTCTTACAATTACTATGTAAACCAGGATAATTTCTTTGGCCTGTTGCTTTTTCCATCGCAAACTCTCAGATTTGATACTCACAGGGTTAGAATGCAGCACGGTAAAGAACTCTGGGCTGATGAGGAACTTCACGGGGGGAGACTGTAACAGCAATGTGAGCCTGGATCTAGAGGTAGAGTGGGGCAGGACGTTCTCCCGTCGGAAATCTAGATGGGGCAGACCACAAAGGCTTTCAGGGAAATCGTTCCATGTAGTGGAAACATATTTATTCACTTTCATCTACGTTTTAAAAGAACCAAAGAATACTTTTATCATTTACTATTATTTTAATCCTCCAAACCCTCTTTGCTTTGATGTAAATTCATAGATAAAACCTGACTAAAATGGAATTGAGTATTTCTAGCCACTATTAACATTTTAATGCATCCTTAGACATTTTAAGTGATCAGATTCAATCATTTTCCTCTTTCCTACACATCCAGAGATTAAAGTCATTTATATTCTATTTGGTTTTGTGATTCTTCTCTTACTACTAGTAAAAAGTCAAGGATTAGAAGAAGTCTCTGGTGAATTCTACTATTTGCATTGGATTACCAGATCTTATTGAAGATCAAAAGTTCACTAAAAGAAAAACCTCGTTTCTTGGAAATCCTTATTATTTATTTTCTACTTTGCTGAGATTACAAACCAAACCAACCTATAGGCTCTTACCTGCACTGGCTTGGTGAAAGTCAGCTTCCTCCCCTGCCCCATCGATAGCGTTGGTATTTTCCTCAGGCCTCTCGTTAGTCATGGTTCTGCGGATACTCTGGTATCTAAAATCAGGAACCTAGCATTACAACACAGCAGCCTCCAAAATGAGGGACTCAACCACTCCCCCAGAGCCCAGAAATTTTCACCATCTTCTCAGCCTCAACCAAAGTTTCTTCCCCCAACACTCCCCCCGCCCCACCCAATTCCCTGAACTTCTGGGCCATCTGTTGTTTAAATAAATTACAATGCATTGAGTTTCTTCTGTCTGTTGTTTGTGGAACATATTCCTAAGAAAGTAATAAAACTTAAAAAGAAACTGCAGCCCTTAACCAAAGAAAATTAAATTCTTATTTTGTTAAAGAAAAGAACTCTTTATTTCATAGCCATTCATTTTCAAAAAAGAATGACATTTAAAAAGCTTAAGTTGATAATAAAAATGCATGATGAATAGAGATTCTAGATATTTAGAAAGGAATTTGATTCATATCATATCTGTATATGCTCTGTTTTACTAAAAATCATTGCCTTGGGTTGGTGAAAGGGGTCGTCATTACTTATTTCCGCTCTAGTTTCCAAACAAGTGGTGTATGCCTGTGGTTATTATTTTTTTAACCAAGAAAAGTTCACTGAAGTCTATAAATCAAGAGGTACCAGCTACATGTTAATGACAGGTCACCCAAAGATGAAAGAGAGACAGCCATGTTTTCTACTGTGGCCCACATAAAAATAAGCCCAACCACACTACAGTCATTGTGAAAATGCCCATCCTCACCTCCGGTTCAGCTGCTCCATTTGCTGTATGGAGTTGGACCTCTGCAGCACCTGGGGGGCCGGGGGTGCTGTTGGCCGCTGCCACGTGGTGGTTCTGTTGACGTGATCCACATAGAAGATCCTGCCGTGGCTGTCAATGCGTGCCTCCCAGTCTACACAGTAGGAACGTACCGAGAAAGGTTAGAGGAAGAGCAGAGGCCATTAATGTGGTTCATTAACTTCAGCATGGGTTTTCCCTGACATGCTAGAAATTGGGGCTAATCACATACATCTCACTGCATCATCAGGCACCTCCTTCAGTCCACTTCAGGATCTGTTGTGAGCCATTAGGTAAACATACCCTGTGTGTGTAATACCCCCGCTTTAAAGAATCTCTGAATGTAGAGAATCCTTCCAGATCTGTCTACAATGCCCATCTTCATATATGAGTGCCAGTGTTTTATAAATACAAGTTGTTGGTATCATAAGACTTTGGATATTTGCATTGAAATTGGTGTCAATGATTGTTTTCACCAAAAATTTATTTCTCTCTATCTCTCTTTTTCCAGCTTGAATGAAAGTGTAGCTGGAAGCTTCCAAGTGCATATTTACATACAATTCTGGTAAATGTAGTCTTCAGAAGAAAATAATGCTAGCCCAGTCATCAAATACTATCATTATCTACAAACTTCCATTTGCACTTTCCCAAAGATAAATACATTTTCAGAACAAGGGTAATTACTTGCCTTCAACCTCAAATAAATACAACGTTTTAAAACATTATTTAATTTTATGTTTAAGCAATCTCATTAAGTCTGTTCACCTTTGTAAACAAATATATAAGTGCATGTTCAGTAGAAACAGAAAGCAGAGTGATCTTCAGAGCCAGACCGACCTCCTCTGTGGCTCTCTAAAGGGCCATTCCCCTATCAAAATACACAAAGCATGAGCTGATCTTTTCAAAAGGCAAAATTTTGAAACTGACTGTAGTTGGGAAGTGCAATTTATACATAAGGTACAAAAACAGCAGAAGGATGCCTGGGTGGCTCATCCAGTTAAACGTCCAGCACTTGATTTCAGCTCAGGTCATGATCTCAGGGTTGTGGGATCAAGTCCCTCATCTGGCTCCGTGCTGGGTGTGGAGCCTGCTTGGGATTCTCTCTCTTTCTCCCTCTGCCCCTTCCCACCCCACTCACTCTCTCTCTCTCTTTCTAATAAATATATCTTTAAAAAATAAAATAGCAGAAATCTATTCTTTAACCAGCAAAGTTTTTACACATCTCTATTTCTGTGTAAAATATTTTTTGAAATTAATAAGCACCTTTCTCCTTAGCAGCTCAATTATTTCAAAACTACCCATGTCATCACATAGCTTATCAACAGACACCATGGCTCTAACCCTGGAGACTAGGAGGAGGGCATGTTTGCTCCTGACTCCCTATGGCATTTACTCTGGAGGTGAATAGAGCAAGTATTCTAACAAAGTTCTCAGGGTTGGAAAGACCTGAATGGTAGACCCCGGCCAGCAGCAGCTGATTACTGAGGGCTGCCTCAGCGGGGGAGGGGGGGATCTGTTTTTGTTGATCCTAGCACATGGTAATTTATGACAAATGGCAAGAGAAAGAAAAATTGGGCTGAGAAAAAGCACCACACAGACAAAAATCAACTCAGTGCCACTCAGGCTCCAAGGTAACACAGACTCACAATGAACCAGCCTGCCAAACCTGAATTCTTTGGACACAGTTGCAATCCCAACAATGAGACATTTCCAAAAGACCTCGTGATCAGCCTGCCATAAGCTGACAAATAGGAACTACATTAGAGCCTTTTCAGAAACCATTTTCCAAAACCCTTTGATCTATTCCATTGTTTTGCTCTGCTCTTTGCATACTTTCCCATCTCAAAGATTTTGAGAACCAATTATTCCACCTCATTAGAGCCAGGATAATTCAAGCACATAGCATATGCAACTCAAATGCACAAGAAAACAAATGGCCATTTCTTTCCCCAAAAATGTTTACAGTAGCTTCCAATTTTAAAAACGTAGAATAGGTCAATTAGGGATAAAAACAGAACAGAAGCCAACTAAAGAAAGTAGAAAGAGAGGTGCTGCCAAGCTCCCAAGATAAGTTTATAACTCAAATTTGGCTCTAAGTTTTCTGGCAGTTAAGGCAGAAAAGAAAACACACTGTGGCATACTTTCCATTTTCTGACAAAAGAAAGTAAAAAAAATTATCTTCAAAGATAGAACTTTTTCCTTGAACAAACTACATAGGAATTTACTCCACAGAATGTGGTCTCTATAAGGGCCATATGGGTAAGAAAATGGGGGAGGAGGGAGAGTGGGGAATCTCCGCATATATTTACCACTACACTTTGCACATAGCATGAAATGAATGAACAAATAATTTCAGTAACATAAAATCATAACAAAGAGGTTCTTGTGTTCGCTTTCCACAAAGTCCAGGAATACCCTTAATGTATTTCAACAAAGACACCTCTGTGTGCCATGTGAAGAATAAGAAAATGAGGTCCGAAAATTTGCTTTCAAAGAACGTGGGACATTAGATGCACATTAAGACTATCCCTATCAAATGTCGTATCTTTAAATTGAGGCTGTTACTTAAGATCCCATAAAGAGAAATGCTGTCTTGCTGATTTCAAGTGGATACTTAGCATCAGATTGAGAAAGGCTGTTCTGTTGTTGACTCTTACCCAAGTGGTCAATACCCTTCCATCCAGACAAAGACAGTAGAGATGCCTATAGGAAGATTAGCTCTCTATTGTATCTATCAAAGTTTCTCTGCAGGGTGGAGAGAGGTGGGTATGGTTGCTTATAAATTTTTATATTGGGCCTGGTTTATTCTTGGTACAAGTAAGCATATGAGAACTCATTGCCCAGCATCAAAGTTTTCTTTCAGAGACCATGATAAAATCAGACAGGCAGGATTAGAAGACTGGGAACTTGGCATTTACTTCCTTGTCTTGCCACACTGTAAAGTGGGGTATATAATCAGTGTGCAATGAGTCTGAGAACAATGTATTGGGGTGTATATATATATATATATATATATATATATATATGCAGTGCACCAAATTGGGAAGTAGAAGGCCTGGGGCCTCTGGCCATGGCTTTGTCACACCTTTGCTCCATGATCTTCAATAAATCACTATACCTCTGAACCACAGTTTCTTTACCTGAAAAATGAGAGGGCAGAATTATACCCTACTAAGATCCCTTTCAGTTCTAAAATTATAAGAATCTTCAAACTGATACCCATTTTTCTACATTAGGTTTGGTAAGAACCTATCAACATCTTATGTCTAGGCCAGAATTTGCAAACTAAACTCTAATTAAGTTAGCTGTATAGAGCCAGGGGCTTTGAGGTCCTGAGAACCAACTCCGTGTTAGCCACCACAGTCCCAATATTACCTCTTGTGCCTACTGGTCTTCCACACAAGATTTTATTTGCATAAAGAGCTTCATGGCAATAACAAGGTTTGAGAACTGGTATCTACAGAAATGCTTCTCAAAGTGTGGGACTCCGGCAGTAGGTATCAGAATCCCTTTGAGGATCAATAAAAATGCAGATTCCCAGGACACACCTTAGATCTGCAAAATCAGACTATCTGAAGTTAGGACTCGGTCATCTACATTTTTGACAACCTTCCCAAGTGACTCCTAGACACACTAAAGTGTGAGGGACACTGACATAAATCTGTAAGAACTTAAAGCAGCTACTAGACAAAGCCATGGAGCTAATGCTAGATTTCTCAGAGGTCATGACGTACAGGCTCACGAGAAACTAAACTTCATCCTAAAGACTCCGAACTGAAATCCAGGAGCAAGTGGACTGGGAGATTTCCCGAGACTCCAATAGAACAGCCCCTTTAAACAGCTGGACAATAAGGGGGAAATCAGAGTTGCAAAGTGTATAAAAGTTCGCCAAGGCCACTATCACAGCATTAATCCCTAGTTGGACACTTCCAACTTTTAAAATCAGCATTTGTGGGAACGAACAGGAGTCCTCCCTGTGATCCCTCTTCATCCCATCGGGCTTCTTTCCTAGTCCTTTCACACCAGACCTTGGTCTGAGCTGGACTGTCCAGCTGGCGATGAAATGAAGCCGTGAATGCATCTGGGAGAGTGTGGAGACTGGGAATAAGTTCAAAGACTAGACAGAAAGGATGGCATTTCAGGGGAAGCATGAACCACGTGCACCAAGGGGGTAAGAGGATAACGACTGGGACTCGAACTAGTTATAATTGGGTTGAGAAGGATGAGGAACCTGAACTTTGGGAAGTAAATGTATAAGCCACTATGGGAAATTATAAGAACCATGGTGTCTGCACCACATGGTGAGATGATAAAGTTATAATGAACTGAAGGTATTCTAAGGAAAAAATTAAACTTTTGTGATAGATGCTGGACAGCAGTGTTTAAAAGATTAGTTTTTCCTTATTTTAACACTCAAGGAGGTATATACCATTTGTACAAGTACAAAAGTAAGTTAACTTATCTATGATTTTGGGAGGCAGTGTAGTAGGTCTACTTCCCCTTCGGGAGGGCGGGTTAGTGATCGAAACGGGCCCAAAGAGATTTCTAGGTGCCAGTGATGGGGCACTGGTGCACACGTATGCTCAGTTTGGGAGGATTTAGCAGGAGGAATGTGCTCTTCTCTGTATGTATATTATATTTAAATAAAAAGTTTAAAAAAATCTCAAGCAGCTGCCTATGGTGGACCTTAACAGTCGATTTTTAAAGAAAGTAGCCTTTTAGATTAAAAGTATGAATTCTTCTCTTAAAATTCACTTTTAGGGGCACCTGGGTGGCTTAGTTGTTAAGCGTCTGCCTTCGGCTCAGGTCATGATCCCAAGGTCCTGGGATCGAGCCCCACATCGGGCTCCCTGCTCAGCGGGAAGCCTGCTTCTCCCTCTCCCACTCCCCCTGCTTGTGGTCCTGCTCTCGCTGTGTCTCTCTCTCTCTGTCAAATGAACAGATAAACTTTTAAAAAAAATAAATAAATAAAAATTCACTTTTAAGCTCTAGAAAATAAGAGCCCCTAGCCTTAAACATACTAGAAAGTTAGATTAATTACACCTTTCAGATTCATTGCCTTACTTTAAACCTTCATTTCAAAGGATGCTTTAATAATGAAAGTGCACAACCAAAAAAATGATAAACATTCTCCTGTATTTTTCCAGATCTGCCCATTTCAACCTGCCACCTAAGTAGTACACTAGTCCTAACAACATGGCAATAATCCTGGGATCCTACAAGAGTCCAATAATCTAGATGGTTCATCGTGAGTCTAATCCTATTCCTACCCTTTTGGGGGAAAAACACTCAACAGTTCCTTACTGTCCCCAGTGCAGCAAGGAATTAAGTCACAATTATACTGGACCCAGTAAGAAAAATAAAATAGTTTTTCAGAAGTCGCTGAGCTGACCGTTCTTTTTTTGCTTCTCTTAATGCTAAAATGACCAAGATCTGTCATGCTGATGATGTTCCAGGGGGCTTCAGCCCTGACCTGCCTCCAGCTGCCGGTGCCATCAATCACCTCAGAAGAAGATAAGCGAATTCTGAAGGCGCTCAGTGTGGATTCAGATTTAAGCTGCTTTCAGGGAAGGCTCGCCACACTGCCATGCTGCCCTTAAGACCTGGAGTGTTCTTATGTTGTATGGATCATGAGAGCATCTCTCAGCCAGGGATTGGAGTTATATAGCTCACAAGGTCATTTCTCAGGGCCCGTGGCCTAAAGCAAGAGTAAGATTCTGAAAACAATTGGCAGGACATCGTTACAACTGTGTCATCTCTGTACTAAGTCCAAGAACAGGTCCCTGATTCTGAGATAGGAGGAATTAGATTGGATGCTGAAGCAAACAAACAAGGAAAACTGCTTTGCATAAAAAGAGATCAAATAGATGTTCAGAGACTAAGTTATAACACTGATGCTTAGACCACCACATGATCAGCTCTAACAGGGAAAAGGTACAGCAAGGGATACCACTGAACCCCCTTAATTGAGTTCATAAATCCTCAGAGACAAACCTAAGTTTGCTGGGTGGTTTCTTCACTATATGTTAGCACACAAGTGTTCTTAAGGTGAAAAGAAGCTCAAATAACAGTAATAATTAGGAAAAGAAAAGAAAGAATCAAGAATGAGGGGCGGGCATCAAAGCCCAAGGTACAATGTTTCAGCAGCCTGCCCTACAGGGTTGTGGATAGCGATCGACACAAGGACGAAAAAGTGTTCCTGAGTCTGATACAAAAGCTTAACAGAGCAAACCTGTCTGGGCTATGCTCATATTGTCACTACAACCATTTTTCTTCTATTTCAGGGCCCCTGGGGAAGAGTGCTGCTGAGTAATCTTAACCCAGAAGAAGGAGAAGGAAGTTGAGCACTTTTTGAGCCTTCCTAGGTTTGGCCTCGAAACACTAAAATAGAATAAAGCTTCAGGGAAACCCCTAAAGCCTCTGATTTAAGGTGATGCTTGGACCTAATAGATAACACACCACCGTACAAGCCACTACTCTGCTTCTAAGTAAGCTTTCAGAATTTATATTCATCTACCCACAAAACAGTCCCTTCCCTTCTAATCTTAGATCAGAATACCTGATAGAGGAGAAGGAAGGTTTAAGACTCTGTCTCAACTTTTACTAGCATGGGATCGTAAACAAGTTACTTAATTTATTTGGGCTTCAGTTTCTCCATCTATAAAATGAAAGAATCATTTTAGCCAATTTCTACCCACTTGACCTACCTTACAAAAATGTAACAAAGAATAAAGAATGAAGCATGTAAAAGTGCTCTATAAACTGTAAAGCACTATGTGAGCTTGAGTATTATAATTCATAGTGTTAAAAGTGCAATTCTTAGCCTGAAAATAATTCAGCTAGGTCATTCAAGGGATGGACTAATCTGTACACTCCAACTGGATGCCCCGTGGCCGAGCCTCCCTGGAGACACTGCATGAAGGCAGAAGGCACAAGGCAGCGTGGAATGTGGAATGCCATAGCTCCAAGTCAGAGGCATGGCCTGAGGTGGTAGTAGAGTTGCCCAGTTGGGAAAGGAAGGCAGAGAACTGGTTAGGCTGGGGACAGACAAATAGCAGGGCGGCCATGTGATTAAGTAAGGTGTTGAAAGGATGAGACACACTTGAGAATAGGAGGGGCTGAAACAGTGGGAGGACAGAGCTGAACAGTAATCAGGCATGCTCAGACCATAATCTGTAACCTAGCCTTGATAATAGAAATCCCCAAATTTGTACATTGCAAGTTGCATAAAAGGGATTAAGAATTTTTCTCCTCTTGGGGCACCCGGGTGGCTCAGTCGGTTTAAGTGGTCAGCTCTTGGTTTCTACTCAGGTCATGATCTCAGGATCCTGGGATTGAGCCTCTCCTGGAGCCCTGCATAGGGTTCCACACTCACTGGGGAGTCTGTTTGAGGATTCTTTCTCTCTCTCCCTTTCCCTCTGCCCCTCCGCCCCCACTCTCTCTCTCTCTCAAAAAAAAAAATACATATTTTTTAAAAAAAGAATTTTCTCCTCTTCAGTTACTCATTAAATTGGATATACTATTAAATTGCTGTTTTGCTTTTAGATATATCAACTTATTAAAATAAACCAATTATTTTTAAAATCCTAAAATATATTCTGTGAAATAAAAATATCAGTGTTTAAACAAATGCATTGAAATATCACAAAAAGTGGTCACAGTTTCAGCAGGAAAGTACTTGTCTGTATTATGCGATCTGGAAAACAAAATCATGGTTCAGTAAAATTCAGAGCAGTTAGATGTGGCCAGGAAGATGCCATTTACCCACACTCTGATGTGACACAATGCCTCTGAAACTCGAATTACTACTAATCCACATACAAACAAAGCTCTTCCAGAATCTTCTCCTCATATTCCCAATTCATTTTTTTCCTATTATATCTAAGTATCTCCCAGGGATATTTTTCTTCTCTGTCTCTAATCTTTTCTCCAGGGGTAAACAATAAGGAATTTTTTTATTCTCCCACCTGCTTAAGATGACACACTGGTTAATTAATCTCTTGGTCTATTTTTTAAAGTTGCTTAAAATATACATTTCCTATAAGTAACTACCTTCAATCATCAAAATACATGAACAAGGGGAGGAACTGTACACAAAAGAATTTCCAAAGGATCAAGCCAATATTTTGACCAATTGTACATAGTACCATTCAGCTTTTTTGTTAACACTCACCAAAACTAAGCACTCAGCATTTCAGCCCTACAAATGCATAGTCCCACACCCCCACCTTTATGTCCCACCATTAAAAATTTTTTTTTTTAATTTGAGAGAGAGAGAGATAGAGCATGATCAGGGGGAAGGGGCAGAGGGAGAGGGAGAAGCAGATTCCCTGCTGAGCAGGGAGCCCAACACGGGGCTCAATCCCTTGACTCCAGGATCATGACCTGAACCCAAGGCAGATGCTTAACCGACTGAGCCACCCAAGCACTCCTATGTCCCACCATTTTTAAAACACAGAAGGACAAGGGCATCAGCTTCTTGCTATGATTACCTATAAGGTGGGAGAGCTGAGAGTGAATAAGAAGAAAAAGCAATAATGCAGAAAGATATATTTTCCAATGTGTTCCCCTATAAGCAGTATTTACTGAGCTTTGTTACTGTTCATCAAAATGCTTGCTCTTACAGAGCAATACTGCTTTAAGGGAACCTGGACATTTAAACAGAGCTTAAATTATGTCCAGATTATGACTGGCCATGGGTATCGCTCAGACCTGTGGATACAGGTTGTACAATTTTCCCAGAATCCCTCATCCTCAACCATCCCCCCTTTAAGTGTTACATGTTTCTTGAAAGTGAAAGAAATGACCTATCTTTCAAAACCTCAGATAATTACTATGCTCCAGATAAATGGCAGACCAATTTCTGAAATTATTAACACTCTTCTGCATATCCCCAAGGAAAAAATCAGAACACTGTGCTTAATGATTTAAAATGCTGTAAGTGAATAGAAAGAAGTGTATCACATAGAGTGAGGCTTTTCTAAGAGACTGGACCAATTTGTCTCCTAACTGAAAATTCATGCTGCCGTTAGGCATAATTTTTAAAATTTTCTATTATGAACCCAACTGTCCCAAATATCTGGTTCTGTTTCCCAATTACAGTATTGACTCTACGGGTATTACAGTATTTGCTCCCCCCCGCCCCGGCTGCCCCCTCATTCAGCAGGACAGTGCCAACAAGGAGTCATCAGCTTAGCACTTTCCAGTCTGCAGCTGCTCTGTCAAGGGGCAGCCCTGAGATCCCTTTCTCTCATCTCTCATCTTTTCGTTCTTGTGGAAAGGATCTGCCTGTCATCCTTGCACCCTCTGAGCAAGGCGGACCCCTTAGCTAACAGGTGCTCACTTGGTGGAAGAGCCTCATCCACCCTCTGGTAGCGGCTAACATCTTGGCGCACCGAAGGCAGCGATCTCAATGGCTGGTGGCCATTGGCTTGAGAACCTAGGATTAAAGAGAAAAAGGTACTTGGGTAGTGTTTTCCCCTTCAGTGTCAAAACAGTGTTTGTGAAAAACAAAACCAAAACCAAAACAACAATACCCAACATAAATCCTAGAGCTAGTCTCTTTCCTCTCTTTAGTCTCCTTTTCCATGAGGACCCAGAAACAAAAGAAAAGAACGGGAGGTGAATGCTTAATCAGAAGAGGGTCTTCTAGAGAAATGTCTCTCTCTCTACCCATCCCCCCCCTTTCTCCTCTCCTGGCTCCTCTCCTCTCCTGGTCATGCACCAATGTTTTAGGGCCACATAATGGCCGCAAGATGATGAAGGAAACAAAAACAAAAATAAAAGGAAAAGAGGAGGAGAAGAAGGGGATACTTGAGGTAGAAAAATAAATTACAGGATAAGAAAATCATTCCCATTTCTGAGTCTGGGCTATTTAGGCACAGTGAATTATCCTTAGACTTTCTGATGCATCAAAGGAAACATTCTACCAGGTCATGTTCACTGAGACATGATACAAATTTCATGTGTAAATTTGCATCCCCAGATACTAAAACAGCTTATTCTTCAAGCGTCAGAACGCATCCCCTAACTTAGTTAACATTTTTCGTACTGCAGAAGTCAAAAATATTACAATTGATGGAAAGTACATATTAAGTTCTGTTTTGAGGGTTTTATTCAAAGAGGAGTAACTTAAGATGTTCCTGAAAGCGGGGCGCCTGGGTGGCTCAGTCGTTAAGTGTGTGCCTTCGGCTCAGGTCACGATCCCAGGGTCCTGGGATCAAGCCCCGCATCGGGCTCCCTGCTCAGCTGGGGGCCTGCTTCTCCCTCTCCCACTCCCCCTGCTTGTGTTCCCTCTCTCGCTGTGTCTCTCTCTGTCAAATAAATAAATAAAATCTTAAAAAAAAAAAAGATGTTCCTGAAAGCCTCTACACATTACACTGATGTGTGATGTGTAAAGCTGCCAGCCTGTTTGGTTTTGTGTCTACAAACCCAGGTCCCACTGGAGATTCATTATTGAAATTTGAAGACTACCATTTGACAGCCCTCTTATTTCAAAAATAGAAGATCCATTTAAAAAAAAAAAAGCTAACTGTTGAGATCCAAGGTGAAGAAAAGAATTCAGATAACATGCAACCTGCAGTATAATTTACATTGAGGGACAAAACCCCAAGACTTCTCTTGAAGCGGTATGCTTGAGCCAAGAGCCATACCGACTTGTACATCCTACCTCCTGTGGCGCCCTCCTCCTGGGCAGTGGCCCCTTCATAAGCCCTGTGGGCATCCCCAGCATCACCCTCTTCTTGGGGCTGGCTCTCGGCGGCAGCAGCTCCCTCCAGGCTCCCCCGCCGCTGCCAGACCTCCCCCACCTCCTCCTGGTGAGGTAGAGGGGCTGTGTCTGCCCCTGGCCTTTCCTCCTCTCCACTGGGCACCTGCACCACAGGTAAAGCACTGGGAGTGCATATGGAATCCTGCGACCCTTCAGCGGGGCCACTGCGGCTGGGCTCTGCTGCACAGGCTCCATCTTCCTCCTCCTGAGAAGAAAAGGCCGGGGTTTCGGGAAAGCGTGCACTCTCAAGAGACGAGCACCGCGTGTCCACCGAGGAGAGCTGCGTGGTAACACTCTCATTGCAGGAGCTGTCGGCGCCCTCCAGGTCGCTCTCGCCCTCTGGCCGCGTGCTAGCCTCGCTCACGCTCTCTGTCCTGGCAGGGTCACTGGGCTCTGTTTCAGAGGACACCTGGGAAGGCTCAGACCCCTGATCCAGGGACTCAGTCTCACTGATGGCTCTGCGGCTTCCTCCTGACGTGTCAGAAGTCCCCGTGTCTGCCCCACTCGTGGGCTGATCCACCTCCTGAGAGCCACACAATTCGGTGCTGCCCTGGTCAGCACTTGGTTGAGACTCTGGGCCATTTTCGCTTTCATCTGGGACTGGGCCTGGGGGTAAGGAGGCCTCTGCCAGCTCTGGAAGATGTTCTGGCTTATCCTCGAAGGAAGCGGCTTCATTTGTGGAGGCTTCCTCCACCTCCACTGGGTTGTCTTCCGGCTTTGTCTGTGATGTCAGGCTCACATCATCAGTTCTTGATGCCGTGCCAAACATTATTAGCCCTCCTTCTTCCTCCAAGGAAGATGGATATCCTAGGTCTTGCTGGAACTCGTGGTCTTCCTCATCTGAGTCGATATGAAGCATTGCGTTGAGTCTTGTGTCGGTGGGAAAACTACTCCTTAGTTTTGGAGAGGCTCCCATGGACCTCTCTGAGCAGGTGGCCGCGCCCGGCCTGGAATGGCCATTGTGTTCAATCGCATCTAAGTAATCATTGAGTGAATCCTGACGTCCTCGGGGAGGTGAGGTCCTTGAAGAAGTAGAGGTTAATTCCTCTGTGTCTATTTCCAGAGTAGAGCTAGTCCTGAGAGAATGCTTGGGCGTCCCATCAGCAGCACTGTCCTCAGAAACTGGTCCATTAGAACAAATGGGGCTGTCATGGTGGCCCCCAGGCATGTCCTCCTCATCAGAAGGGCTTCCTAGGTCTCCATTTACAGTATTGACCCCAAGTATTGTGCCAACAGCTTCTGGAGAAGCATCTAAAGAAGAAAACAGCATTTACTAAAACAAAGTGGTAATAACAAATACACTTTCAATGTCCTATTGCTTTGCCACCCATCAGCTCAACAAATTCAGTCATCCCATTAAGGCCTCTTTACAGTGTTACTGCCTTGAGAAGATAAGCAACTCACTACTATATGAGTATCTTGTTGGTTAGTTTGACATATGAAGTGTCTATGTTCACTGTTACTAGAAATTCTATAGCCTAGTTTCCAAACCCAGGCATAAACCTAAGAGATATTTTTTGATAAAACAAGCTTGCCTATCTGCTTGGGAAACTTCAGGAGGTAATCATTTATCAGCTGTTTATTTTCAGAACAGGACACAAATTCAAATTCTATTCCAATATAAACTGACAACTGAGTAAGACTTAACAAGTTTTTCCTACAGCGATGTATTCATACCACTATCTCACCTTCGTGCACAGAAGACGTAACCTCCACTTTAAACTGGAGGTACCCGCTCACGTGGTCAGCTGGGAGCCTGCGGCCAAGGTTGTAGCTGAGCATTTGATCGCTGCAAGAGGAGAAATGGTTCTTTCCTTACTACACTGGTGTCAGCCTTCCCCTCCTCCAGCAGGCCACCCCCAAATCTCACACACTTCTCTTAAAACTTTCACACTCACCAGAAAATACAATGCTCGAAGGCATGTTATAGTCCAATGTAATAGGATTCATTCCCACAAAGGAATACTTATAACCATCCCCCCACACCCAGGATGCAACGAAATCTTGTTATAAGCCGAAAACGCAACACAGTATCACATGAGTTTCTTAAAGGGGACTGATGTGCTCTCTCACTGCTAACAGTGATCAGGAAAAGAGCATTCTCAAGGTCATCAAGTAGCTGTGAAAGGCCTACAGTTTGGGGTATTTTTCGACGCAGGCATAAAAGCGTAAGAGGGCCTGGCTCCTCAGCATTTAGCACAATAGGAAACTGGTCCTACGAGGACAAAACAGGCAAGGACTATCACACAAGGATGGGCGGGGGGGGTGGGGGCACTTCACTACTGTACTTGAGGAGTAGGGGCTGGGAGTTAGGAGACAGCAGGGTGAGAAGTGTTTGCCCCTGACAGCTGCTGCAGCTGTGGAAGGGAAGCGTGCCGCTGGACCTCCCTTCCTCACCTGCAGAGTAGGGGGACCGGAGCTGCTGGCCCCCACTGGGGGAAGCCTGACTATCACTGCTTCCCAGCTTGCCTTGCAAGAGATGCTAATGGAGAAGCTAGGTGTGCTGCTGGGGTGGCGTCTTGTTGCCACCCCATGAGGCGTTGCTGGAGGGTACCACACCAGGGCCCCACCTTGGCCCCCCACTCAGGCTACCAGCCTCTTTGAGGATGAAGTTGTCAATCTTTTTCAATTCTGTGTTTATTTAATCAAAGTCAAATGCAATTACATCATGACCTTGTCTGAAGGAGCTTGCATTCTCAATCTAATTTATTCTTAATTAAGGAAAATAATCAAAGGGATAGTATGAAATCATACTATCTCTGCTCTCACACTGCCCTCTACTGGCAACTTCAGAAGGAAAACAATGTCTCTGCCTAGTATTTGCACCGCTGTACAGCTTAGAGCCACTAGTCTGCTATTTATTATTAATGCGCTTCACAGTTTTGTTTGTCCATCTCTACCTTCTCAGGACAATTCCAAATAGATGTCATCCCTTTAAAAGAACATGTGTGACTGTAAAATCTCGGTTCAGCTCTTAGGGATCTTTCTGACCTCTCAGCAAGAATCTCTTAAATCTCTAAGATTATTTTCTTCTTTCTTTTTCTTTTCTTTCCTAGAAATGTGGTAATAGTTTTTTGTCTCGATTGATGCTTTTAAAATGCCATCAGGGAAATTCAAATCAAAACTACATTGAGATACCACCTTACACCAGTTAGAATGGCAAAAATTGACAAGGCAAGAAACAACAAATGTTGGAGAGGTTGTGGAGAAAGGGGAACCCTCTTACACTGTTGATGGGAATGTAAGTTGACACGGCCACTTTGGAAAACAGTGTGGAGGTGCTTCAAAAAATTAAAAAGAGAGCTACCCTATGACCCAGCAATTGCACTACTGGGTATTTACCCCAAAGACACAGATGTAGTGAAAAGAAGGGCCATATTCACCCCAAGGTTCATAGCAGCAATGTCTGCAATAGCCAAACTGTGGAAAGAGCCCAGATGCCCTTCAGCAGATGAATGGATAAAGAAGATGTGGTCCATATATACAATGGAATATAACTCAGCCATCAGAAAGGATGAATACCCAACTTTTACATCAACATGGATGGGACTGGAGGAGATTATGCTAAGTGAAATAAGTCCTGCAGAGAAAGTCAATTATCATATGGATTCACTTATTTGTGGAACATAAGGAAGAGCATTGAGGACATTAGGAGAAGGAAGGGAAAAATGA
>NW_027397064.1:37014288-37015580 GCF_003265705.2 Callorhinus ursinus | reverse complement strand
AAAAACTAATGATGTAATGTATGGTGACTAACATAACATAATAAAATTAAATTAAATTTAAAAATATATCATACATTAGAAAGAAAAAATAAATAAAATAAAATAAAATGCTTTGGTTTCCCAACGTGAGTGCTTCACGTGTGCCACGTGCACTCTAAGGGCTTGGCCTGCACTGTCTCTCAGCCTGGGAGGCAGGTGGCAGCTCTGTTTTTTAGAGGAGGACACCAAGGCGTGGGGAGGGTAAGTGACTTGTCTGAGGCCAGACAAGTACTGAGTGACAGAACCGAGATGAGAACACAGATTCATCTGACGCAGAAGGTCCTGCTCTGCAGTCACCGTACTACCATCTCGCTTTATGTCTTCTCAGCAGTTCTAGGCTGCCTTCAGTAGCATGCATTTTAATGACATAATTTACTCATGGCTCATCTAAGTGTGACTGCTATTCTGATAATGCCTTCCCTACTTAAACCGGTATTTTTCAAAAACCAAAAGGGTATACAGGCATTTCTTACTATTAGACCGTATAGTTAACGCTACTTTTACATTAAAGTGTTCAAATAACATCATATAATGGCTATAATCTGCATAATAGCAGGGCTGTCTTTTTCTCTTACCACTGTCTTCCCAGAATTTAGACAGCGCCTAACACAGAGAGGTGCCTGATCTTTGCCCACTAAGGCATGAACCTAGCAGCAAATTACACAGCCCTGTCCTCAACGTCGTGGTTCCTCACGCATCTCTTTGGACATCAAGTCCCAGAATAATAAAACCTTCATTTCTTTGTTAAAAATAAATTGATCCTCATTTTCTCTTCCTCAGCCAGTAAAAGAAAGTGTTGGTGTTCATAATGGACAATTTATAAAAATGACAGATTTTAGCTAGGAAATAAATGTTTAGTAGGAATTGTAAGAAAAGAACTGCATCCATCTGTGTTGCTCACTGTCATATCCCCAATACCGAACACCATGTTTAACATTTAGTAGACAGTATAAATGTATACACACATTATTTGTTGAATAAATTAATTAACAAATGAGACTCTTTACTTGGAAAGAAGACTTTTAACAGGTGTGAGTACTGCTATTAACCAAACTAGCCAGATACTCAATTCAACTATTCAACCTATAAATACAGGAAATCCTCCTATTCAGAGATTCTGAGTCAAGGGTTCATCCTTTGTTGAGTGCCTGTCAGAAGAGTCCTTTCTTCTTTCTTTCTTTCTTTCTCCTTTCTTTCTTTTTCTTTCTTTCTTTCTTTCTTTCTTTCTTTCTTTCTTTCTTTCTTTCTTTCTT
>NW_027397064.1:36888645-37014278 GCF_003265705.2 Callorhinus ursinus | reverse complement strand
CTTTCTTTCTTTCTTTCTTTCTTTCTTTCTTTCTTTCTTTCTTTCTTCCTTTCTTCCTTCCTTCCTTCCTTCCTTCCTTCCTTCCTTCCTTCCTCTCTCTCTCTTTCTTTCTTCCTTCCTTCCTTTCTTCCTTTCTGTTTTTATTTATTTTGTTTTTTTAATATATATTTTTTCTTTTATTTCTGTTTTTTTTTTCTTTTTCATCTTTGTGCCTCCTTGTTCTTACCTAGTCTCATCTGACTCATCCTGCTTCTTGCTGTGATATATTACTGTGAACAATATATTATATATTATTATGAAACACGATTATGAAGAATAAATGCCAAAGTACTCTCACTACCTGAGGCATTCTCTCTCTAATGTAATCAGAGGGATTGACAAAGCACAGGAAAGTGATGTGTATTTTGGACAAATGTGGGCCACTCTCTGAAAAATATCACATTCAAACAAATGCTCTCAAAATAGGTAATTAGTAAGAAGTTCTAGCTCATCCTACAAAACCACACTCAATAAAACCTCAACTACTTCAGAGGGCTGCAATCTACCAAACACAGAAGTAATGAAAATCCAGCACTTTTCAAGATGAATCAATTACTTGGTGGAAAGCAATAATCAGATCAGGAATATATATTTAGGTGTTAATAGTTGATATATCAATATGTAGTATCATTCTTAATAAAGCAAATCCCCAAGTATCTGTATCAGACAATATTTTTAATATACTTATACAGAAACATTTCATAATTCCAATATTTTACAAATTCATGCTGGGCTGCTTCTAATACATACCAGTTCATGACTGGCAGTTCTTGAAGTGTCCAATTGTTTAAAAGACTAAATGAAAAGCCAGCAAGTCAACAACGGTTTCACACACTGAAAAGGTTTTATTTTGCCTTGATCATTCTTACTGGTGTACATAAAGTCACACTTTTATCACATGTCCTATATATTCTGTAAATTATATGATGATAATTATATAAATTAAATTATAGATATACTGTATTTACCATAGTTACTTTCTTTTAAATCTTTCATTTTCTGTAAGTCCTAAAAATAACTTTTAAAAAACTTCCTAATGTAAATGATCTCTACCAGAAGCAATAATTGTGATTTCCTAGCTTTTATCAGATAAACCAGGTACTAGAATTTCAGTATAATATTCCTACTTCATGTGTGCTGGCTCGACCACAAATTCCATTGTCTCTGATGGTCAGAGAATTAGAATCCATTACAATCTCTTAGTTTCAGATTTTGAAGGGGCCTTCGAGTTCAGCTGGTCTAAACACTGTATTTTTCGATGAGGAATGCCCAAGTAAGTTATGACTTGCCAAAATAAAACAGTCCATTAGTTGCAGAATGAATATGAATGATCAACCTTCCTTAGTTAGCTGGAATAATAACACATTGCTGCCCATCCTTAAAGTGTTGTAGAGAAGCCAGAATTCTAGAGCAAACTGATCTGCACTCAAGTCCCAGCTCCACCTCTTGCTTGCTAGTCTCGGATTCCTCTTCTCGGAAATGGGTATAATCAACTTTTTATCTCCCAGAGCTGCTGAGAAGGTTACATGGGTTAATGAGAGTAATGTACTAAAGCCCTGACATAGAATAAGCTCTCAGCGTCTTTTTAGTTTGTTCACTTTTATTTATTATTATTGCTACTACCATTATTACTACCTCTGTTGCCACTGCAACTATGACCACCACTACCATTTGTTCATGTTTTCTTACAGTGAAGAAGACACAAAACAAGGTGGCGGCACCACCACTACTGTTACTATTACTACTTCCATATGTTCATAATGTTCTCCTACAATGAAGAAGATACCAAAACAGTACCCTCAGTGCTACCTCAGAGCAGCAGCGGTACTGAGTTTGCCAGAAACGACCACATAAAAATACATACACCATTTATGATAAGGGATGTTATGATTTCTTAACTAGTTTATTCACAACTTACAAAAAGCTCACGGAAAGAAAACAGACATCAAATCACATTTTAAAATTCTCTCAATGAGTAAATTTTAGTTGTCTGAATGAATGTATAGGTCTAGGAGCTCTATGATAATACCTCCTACAAGTCAAGGTCTTATTTTAAATGGCCCTAAAACAAGGTTGTTTTTTGTTATTCAGGAATAGCGAGTTGTCTGGATGGGATTAATTAGGATAAGGGAGCTGTCAACCTGACACCAGAATCCTGCTCTAGGGAGAGACTTTTACTGAAAGATTTCAATATACTCAAAAACAATTGAGTGCTATGACATTTGACACAGAAATGTTAATGGTAGGCACATCTTGGAAAAGATAGATACAAAAAAAAAGGTATATAATGAAAACAAATTGCTTTTGTCCTGCACAGTTTAATGAGTATGCAAACACTTTCATTTTTAAAAGAATTATCTTACCACTTCTTCTCAGTAAGAAAAGTCCTAGGACTACAAAGTTTCATTTCAGTTGCTTCTGTGCAAACTAATCTCAACAAGATCCCTACAAGTGGGGTCTGATTACCCAATGGCTTGCCGCTCCAGCAATCTCTGGACTGGAATGGTTAGTTTCCCCAGAAAACGCTTGATGATGGGACGGCTCTTGGCAAATTTGTCTTTAATTTCAATTTCTAAGACATCAGTAAGAAGTGCAAAAAAGGAGTATTTCTGAAAACGAAAACAGATAACATGTTGATTCAGAAGACAAATATGAAATATCACTTCATTATTACAGAAAATGGTATCTCTTAAATCCTAATGACTTAGAGTCCACATTGCTAGAAATATCTGCAGCCACTGTCCATCCTCAATTCATTTAGAATCATTAGCATTCACAGTGATTACAAGGCATCAGTTAAGAATCTGCAGGACAAAAGAAGCTCATTCAATCATTCAGCCCTTCCTGGTTCAACACTTTAAGGAGATGCTATCAAATATTAAATTGTACACAATACAATTTTAGTACTTACTACATTTATTGTATCTCAGTTCTTTGAAATTTAATACCCTGTTACAGGATGGTTTGGAATTATCACTGTGTTTGGTTAAGAGCAATTTTCATTCCTCATCCTATGGGATTCTGAAGTTGACAGCACAGGTTAAAATACTCTTTCACTTAGTGGCTAAAGTAGGAACATCTATAGAATACTGTGGTTTCTCTGATAAATATGAGAATGAAACAATGTTTAAATGGAAAGTACTTAATTTAAAAGGCACACGGGACAGAAAAATAAAAATATGAAGTTAACATAAGCTTTGTTGTTTTGCTTAGGAATGCCATTGGAGAGAATCAGATTGGCTATTAATAAGACTACAAAATAAATATAAAAAGCTTTATTCATTTACAAAGGCTTTCACATATATTACCTTCATGTTATCTTTACAAATAATATTTTCAAGGACGAGATCTCAGGATAAGGAAGTGATGGGGCCAGAATCTAACCTGAACCATTTTGCCCCTTCCCTGACATTATCCACTCAACCAGAGTGATGCTAACGGTGTCAGCCACTCTTAGGCTTAGGCTCCGCTAAGTTCATTTAGTCATAACAATTAAAGTTCTGCCAAGGGCCATGGAGTCTAGTAATCTGCTGAATGGAAAAAGCACTTGCTGGGAACAAGAGAGCTGAGTTTAAGCACTACCTGTGTCTCTGAGCAGCTAGTTACATAAACCCTTCAAGCTTCAGTTTCTTAATCATCAAAATGGAGAGATGATGATCTCATCCCTTATGCCTCCTTATTAGGCATACACTGAAAACATGGTTAAGAACTTTGTAAATATAAAATGTTAGTAAAAGAAAGTTGTTGCTACTATCATTCCTATATCCATTATGTTCCTTCTAGAGCTCATAGTGAGATGCATGTTATGTTTTCTTGGCTTCTAAATGTGTTAAATTAAGTGGTATGCCTCTAAGAGTTATTTACTATTTGGAGATCATAAGTAGCTTTTTAAACCAGGCGTAAGAATATATGCAATATTTAATCCATTTAAATAACCATAAGAACTTCTCAGGAGAAATATCTTGCTGTACTGGCAAGTCTCAAATAGCCATACTTTTTTTCCAATTGGTTTTAGATCCCCTGAATTATCTCCCGCCCCAGTGAAATATTTCTACAAAACTGTTAGAACATATTGTTGTCATTAAACATTTAGGGAATGATCTGATTCATTGTATAACTCCTACGCCAATGAACATTTACCCAGAAACACTCTAACACTAGTATGTGAAACATGTCTTGGATCTCTGAGAAATGGTGGGAGAGCTCATACTTTGTTCACTAGATGAGAAACAATGTCTCTGTTCGGTCCACTTGACTTTAATGATGCAGTGCACTAAGATGACAGGTAGCATAATGTAGCTGTGAGGAACTCTTAAGGTATCTATCATCAACACATCAACAATCCGGCTTCGCTCAGGATGACGAGTCCTTGAATGGCTTATCTAATTAACCAAAATCTAGAAATCAGAAAAACATTTGCCAAAGCCCATAGGGAGAGAAATTCCCTTAATCTGTACTGAATATATACTAGAACAAAACATTGGGAGGGCTTTTAAAGTTTTTTATTTTAATTCCAGTTAGTTAACATACAGTGTTGTATTAGTTTCAGGTACAAAACATAAAAAATTTTAAATAACAACAGGATTGGTGTTACTGACTTTTCCTTCTGCCTCAGGCTCTAATATGGCTCAGCAAGGCATGGTTACTGACCTTGTCCTTATTTAAAATTTTAATATTTGTTCATCATGAATTTTTTTGCATTGATTTTGATTTTTCTAAAAAAATTTTCATTAAAATATTAATTTTGATAATTGAGTCTTTTGGCCCCCTTAAGTCATGCATCTGAGGTAAGGACTTCACTTGCTTTGCCCTACACCTGGCCTTGGCTACAAGGGACTATCTCATTCTTGTCAGACCCTCTTTCTAACATAAGCCTGAGACCCCTCAGCCATCCTGCCATGCTCATAAACAGCTCAATGATACACAGAACAGAGATAGGCTTGGCCAACTTCCTGTCAAGTAGAAGACCCCTGAGGATCATCTTACCTCTCGGTGCCAAATTGGATTAGTGGTGTTACTGATGATAGTAGACCTTCTCTCCTGCCCATGGTGGGCACAGGTGGGGAAACTGCTCTTCTTCCCTGGCTGAATGGACATCTTAAGATAAGGGTCAGGATTGAAGAACATCCCTTTCTTTAGCCCAACTGCTCTAAGATCTTGAAAGAGAGGAGGGAGGGAGGGGAAGAGAGAGGAGTGGGTAAATAACAGCAAAACAATCACAAAGTTATTCACAGTATGATCACTTAGATAAGTGAGGACAAGTGACTTATGACTAATTCCAGTGGGGGGGGGTGGGGGGGGGTCTCCTGACACGTTGCAAAAACGAAGCCAAACATTTACCATCACCTTACGCACCTAAACTGACTTTGCCTGGGAATCATCTTGATTCTAACATGTGCATCTTCACATGGTCTGGCAAACAGCATTTCAAATAGTATCTTGAGAAAAATTCTTAGGCAACGGTTTATTTTTTATTTTTTTTAAAGATTTTATTTATTTATTTGACAGAGACAGCAAGAGAGGGAGCACAAGCAGGGGGAATGGGAGAGGGAGAAGGTTTCCCGCCGAGCAGGGAGCCCGATGTGGGGCTTGATCCCAGGACCCTGGAATCATGACCTGAGCTGAAGGCAGACACTTAAAGACTGAGCCACCCAGGCTCCCCAACAGTTTATTTTTTAAAAAAGAATTCTAATATGTTCTTTCATGAGAGAAAAATTAAATCTTTTACATACATATATGAAATTACAGACCTATGTTAATTGGGGATAAAACTCAAGAGCACATATTCAGTTGTACCTCATTTAAAATGTCATATATACTCCACAAATGTAATGAATGTTAGGGGGAAAAGGAGACCAGAAATATTTCTAAAATTTGAATGCCACCTGCTGTATTAAGTAATTATGAGGTTACTGTTTAGGAACTTACATATTTGATGACTGTGTCAGAACTCATCTTAGATTCACCAGTTGTTATTTCACAATAGGTGAGCTGCTAAAATTTCTGGCTAAAGTCTGGTAAGTGAAGAGACTGATACTTTTAAAAGGAGTCAGGCTAAGGGATACAAACATGTCAGTCAATAAACCCAGATCCGCTGGGTCCTCAACACCTTTCTGAGAATAGTAGTGTGAATAAGATTGGCCTGAGAGCTAAGTGATCTTCAAAGCTTCTGAGATCATAGACTATTTCTAAGTAACTTGATGCAATTATGATCAGTCTAGGGAGGTGCTGACTCCTGGTCCAGGGAGAAATTCTGCAGATGCCTCTGAAGCTTCAGAGACCTTTGGATTACCCAAATCAGTAATTTATGGTGACTTTAAATTATAGGAGGTCACCTGAGTCACTCCACTCAGGCCCATTCTTTTTTTTTAGTGTAGGCTCCACGCTGGGCCCAACATGGGGCCTGAATGCACGACCCCGAGATCAAGACCTGAGCTGAGATCAAGAGTCAGACGCCCCACCGACTGAGCCACCGAGGTGCCCCTGAAGCCCATTCTTGAAACATGGTCTTTCTTAGTAGGACAGAATTGGCCTGGGGTTGCCCCTAGAACCATATTCTCTAGGGACTGCTGCATGGAGGAGGCTCCCCCATAGGCAACAAGAACTTGTGGCCTAGCGTGTTGGCCGATGACAACTGACAGGAAGCAGAGGAGGCAGTTTTAATTATGTCGGCAAAGGTTGAAAAATTCAACCAAGAAGCCTTTATGTTAAGGACATTGCATGAAATACAGTAAGATATTTGCTCTGAAAACCATTGGCAGAAGGGAAAGATGAGTGAGGAACCAGACAGGCTCTTCAGGGAAACCGCTGTAAGGTCATTAGCCTTACAGCCCCCACTCCCAGCACTTCACAAGCTACGGAGTCATTATTAATACAGCATCTGCCTCTGACTATCAATTTAATAATGCTACATGTTTTCACTTGGCTTTAGTTAGCATAAAATAGCTTCAAGAGAAAAACTATTTGCATATTCATTTTCTTACCTTTCTTGATGATGTCGCCTTAGACTCAAAGACAGAATAATATTCTTTAGATATTAAATTTACTCCTAAAGAAGGGATTTCTTTGCAGTAAATGAGGAGCAACATGTACAGAAATGGCTGCCACAAAGCCTGACAGAGGTAAATTATTCATGCAAAGCATTCCTTTGAACAAAAAGCCTCCCATTGGAAGGTTAAGCCACCATGATGAAGGATGTCACTATTAAATAACCCTCATGCCAAATTTTGCCACAAGGAACATTGTACAAATAAATCTTCATTAATAAATGTAAGAAATTACCAATTATTTGTGGTCTGATTATTCAGGTCCCTTATCCATCTCATTCCTGCTCTTGCTTCTCCCTTTTGTCTTTTATACATTTTATTGCTCATAAGTGTCCACATAACCTCATAGACCAAAAAAGAACTCAAAGTCACAAAGGTATGACACGTTAAATATCCTTGCTTAAAGTCTTATTTGGAGAAGAGGATGAAGATATTCATCAAAACACAGTTTTTGTTTTAGATGTAGAATTCAATTATTTGTGTCCCTACTTACCATAGATAATCAAGAGGAGAACATTTGCAGGTAGCCATTCTACAGAACTTAAAAGCTCTTGGATAAAAATCACCATTCACTGTCAACATGCTACAACTGGATTAATTTTTCAGAATTACCATTATAGAATTGCTCTCATCTTCTATAATTTTTAGCCACTTCTGTACATCATCTGCAAATATCTGACAATACATTGGGAAATAAAAGAGTTATAAAGTAGCCAGCCACCATGTGTATTGAAGTGGGATGTTAGAGGAAATTATATTTAAAGAAGCAGCATTTGGTGGTGCCCCAAAGCTTATTTCCTACTTTTTAGGAAAGTCCTGGGATTTTCAGCTTCTAGATGGTCATGCTCCTATGGGGAGTTAATTAGCATCTCCTCGGGTCAATATAGATCATATTTAGAATGATACTGATCACTTGAAAGCCTAGGGCAATGCTTCTAAACTAAGAAAACCATAGGATGGTCAAACTCTAAATTTTCTGAGCCATGGAGGTTGGCTAATTGTTCCCTACCTATAAAGGATTTCTGTACCTGCCGCTCAGGACTGTGAAGGTCTAAAGCGTAGCCAGATAAATGTTTTCAGGGGACACACAGATAATGCGGAGCAGGGGACTAGTAACACCGGCCGTGGTACTTCTAAGTGCCCTTCTAAAAACCTAGTTACATTTTAAACCCTGAGGGGTCCAACTAAAACACAGGTATTGGCTAAATTTGAAGCATAAGCCACCAGTTTATGACTTCTGAGATTTCGCCAGAGAATCAAAGCAAAAAAGGCTTTCATAATAAGCAACCTCACACGGGGGAGAAGGAACATGCTAGAACAGAAATGGACACTCCAAAGGCAAAGGCCAGCAATGAACTAATGTGCCTCATAGGTGGTGATCATGCATCATGGAAATGTCTGTTTTCAAGATCGGCTTTCTCTCACTCTTGAGAATGTCAATTTTCATTCACACTTTTTGCAGCCAAGAAAAGTGAATCTAATTTAAATTTCAGAAGCACTGTACCCATGGAAAAATGAAAACAAAACATCTTACAGTGACAGACATCTGTTAGACTGCATTTTGTATGTATCGTAGCAGTTTTCTATTTTAAAAGTCCATTTCAAATACCGATTTTCTTAGTGCAAACCTTGACTTTATAAGTGCCAATTAATTTTTTTAAATCAGTAGCTTTCAAATTTTATTTTTTTATTATGTTATGTTAACCACCATACACTACATCGTTAGTTTTTGATGTAGAGTTCCATGATTCATTGTTTGCGTATAGCACCCAGTGCTCCATGCAGAACGTGCCCTCCTTAATACCCATCACCAGGCTAACCCATCCTCCCACCCCCCTCCCCTCTAGAGCCCTCAGTTTGTTTTCCAGAGTCCATCGTCTCTCATGGTTTGTCTCCCCCTCCGATTTCCCCCCTTCATCCTTCCCCTTCTGCTATCTTTTTCTTTTTAACATATAATGTATTATTTGTTTCAGAGGTACAGATCTGTGATCCAACAGTCTTGCACAAATCACAGCGCATGAAGTCTAGTTTACTCTGAAGTCCAGTACACCCATGCATAGGTGTGTGTACTTTTTGTGTGAAAGTTTTCAGTTTGTATAAACTGATGTTCTATGAAAAAATATTTCCCTTTAGTGTAAAATTCTGATTTTTTTCCTATTCTTTTTTTTTTAACTGTTGGTTTCAACTAAATTAAACTTACAAAACACAAATGAGTTCCAACTCAAAATCTGAAAAGCAGTGTTTTTTTCATGAACATATAAGCAATTAGAGTATTTCACTAACCAAAAAATAAACAAAAAATTGTCTTATCAGCTTCCCAATTTTTATGTGTATTTCTCCACAGAAATAGGAGCATCCCTTGGCTTATTTTTCTTAGTCTCCAACTTTTTCCTTTCTCCAGATGAGCTAAGCACACCTTGTTTTCAAGAAACAAGGTGTTTCAAGGTTTTCAAGAAAAAGTTCTACAGTGGGGTGAGCACACATTACATTACAGTGTTCTTTTAAAGTAACTATACATAGTTGCAGTCTTTTTATCATTAGGAAACCTGGTGGAAGAAATAATCCCCAAGTTTATATTAATAATCTAATGGAAAGAAATATACTCGAATTTCCAGAAATATTACCAAAAAATATAAATAACTACTTCATATATAATACATGAGAATCTGTAGACAAAAATGACCATTCATGCCTTTGAAATTATATATTTTCAAACTGGACATCATGTTTAAAGACATCCTTACCTGACAATGTAAAGCTAACTAGTTTCCGAGAATGCTGATTTCCAGAAGCACCTCCTTCCATGCCTTCTGCCCCCATCTGCAGAGGAAAAGCACGTATTGGAAGTTTCACAGGAGTATGATGGTACTCAACTTTCTCAAGAAGCCACATATATTTGCAAATATAATGATTTTTGTGTCAAACATGCATTGTAGTGTATGCTTTTTCATATGCTATAAATCTTGGAATCGAGACATAAACTTATATTCTCAGAGATGAGAGAGTCATACCTCAATTTAATCTTTACCCCAAATGAAACCAATACAAACTTCTAAATTCCCTGGGATATGAATCAACATACTTCATGGCCTTTTATTTCTTTGACAAGAATATAGTTGAGATGTAGTAAATGCACTTATATTGCTATTACTGTATTAAAATAATCCTTTAAGTTAAAAACCAAACACCAAATTCCTTTAGATTTATTAGGAAAACAGAATAAACTAAACAGGTGATTTATATCAAGCTCATCCACATACATGCAGAATTGTCCTCTCTTGCCAAATATTTGAGTGACCATGTGGATGTTCCATTGCCCTTGTAGACTCCTATTTTATTTTGCTGCAGGTACATGGCACGTGGTATGATAAGTAGCAATGACAGAGTTTGCAATGCTGTTGTACTGGTTACTGTATTGTAAAAGTTTTCCTAAAAACTTTCAAGTAAATTATATCTCACTTGAAACCAGTCATTTATGGACCACATAGCAGATCTAGGGTTTCTCTCAATTTATGTACAGTTAGTGCTCAATCTGTAATATACTAGAAAAAAAAGAGTTTCCTGTTTCTCTAAAAAAGTCCACAATACTAGAAGAGACAGAAGTGAAGGCAGAATGTATTTTGAATAGTTAGGAAATAGAAACCACATTTTAATTCTAAATTTTAGATCAAACCCTTGCATCTAATCTTTTCAGCACTCCCTTACTCCTTTAAAAATCACACACCACCAAATGGAAACTGGTGCAACCACTGCGGAAAACAGTATGTAGGCTCCTCAAAAAATTAAAAACAGAATTACCATATATGATCCAGTAATTATACTACTGGGTATTTACCCAGGGAAAACAAAAACACTAATTTGAAAATATACATGCACCCCTATGTTTATTGCAGCATTTACAATAGCCAAGATATGGAAGCAGCCCAAGTGTCCACTGATAGATGAATGGATAAAGGAGATGTGGTGCATATACACAATAGAATATTACTCAACCATAAAAAGAATGAAATCTTGCCATTTGCAACAACAGAGATAAAGCTAGAGAATATAATGCTAAGTGAAATAAGTTAGAGAAAGATAAACATCGCATGATTTTATTCATATATGGAATTTAAGAAACAAAACAAATGAACAAACAACAAAAACAAAAAGATAAACAAAAAACCAGACTCTTAAATACAGAGAACAAACTGGTAGTTACCAGAGGAAACTTCCTTCCCTACAGAGTAGCTCCATTACTTCTTCCAGGGCTGTTCTTCACATATGGTCATGGAATAATTAACTAAATTAATATAATTAATTAAACTAAATTAATTAAACTAAAGGGCTTTGTAAATGTCAATGTTGTCAACCGGTCACACTAACTAGACGCATGTCTTATAACGAGGTGGCCATCGTGCTATGATAGAAACACAGCATCATGAGGTGTCCATGTGGCACAGCCTTCCAATTTTGGATAGAGACCCAATCGTCTCAGCTGGGTCAGAAATCTATTGACCACCAATTTCATTGGTCATCCTTTGAACCAAAATATTCTGTTCTGATGGCCAGAGCTGTATCTGGGAAGCTTTTAAGGTTCTCTAAAACCTGAAACTAATAATAACACTGCTAATTATACTTCAATTTTAAAAAAATCATATGCAGCCATCAAAAGGAATGAGATCTTGCCATTTGCAACGACGTGGATGGACCTGGAGGGTGTTATGCTGAGTGAAATAAGTCAATCAGAGAAAGACATGTATCACATGACCTCACTGATATGAGGAATTCTTAATTTCAGGAAACAAACTGAGTGTTACTGGAGTGGTTGGGGGTGGGAGGGATGGGATGGCTGGGTGATAGACATTGGGGAGAGGATGTGCTACGGTGAGCGCTGTGAATTGTGCAAGACTATTGAATCACAGATCTGTACTTCTGAAACAAATAACGCAACATATTTTAAGAAAAAAGGAAAAGAAGAAGATAACAGGAGAGGAAGAAAAGGGGAGTATGTCAGAGGGGGAGACGAACCATGAGAGATGATGGACTCTGAAAAACTGAGGGTTCTAGAGGGTAGGGGGGTGGGGGGATGGGTTAGCCTGGTGATGGGTATTGAGGAGGGCACGTTCTGCATGGAGCACTGGGTGTTATGCACAAACAATGAATCATGGAACACTGCATCCAAAACTAATGATGTAATGTATGGTGATTAACATAACAATAAAAAAAATTTAAAAAAAAAATCATATACTGCTAAGAGATAAAACTCTCACTAATCCAAGCAAAGTTGAGCAATTTTAAAATAAATTCCATTCAAATTTTGAAATATAAATTTCTGCTTCCTTCTCTACTTCCTGTACCTTAATCAAAACTATTTTGTATGGCACTTAACTGATTCCTGATGTTTTCAAATGTCATCTGCAATATACTTGGGTACCAACCATGTACCCTCATTTTATTTCATCCATAAAACTACTACTTGATAATTCTGGGTTGGCTCTCAACAAGTATGCATGGTTTATTATATTGTGTTGTTCCCCTCTGACTCATCATCCCCAGCTTACCTGGAACAGAGACAGCAGCAAACTGACCAGATAATTGATGGCTGTCCCTGTGTCATCCTGCTTTCACTGCACACACCCCGGGGCTATAGAGTGATGAACAGAGTGAGGTAGTACAGGATGCTACTGAGACAGACACTTAGCAACCTGCCCCTCCAAGTCCTGGGTACAGCCAGACATCTGATAAACTGTAGCCCCCCCTCAAATGGACCACACTGCCCAGTGAGATGTGTTCCCTCCAAAATCATGATGTCTCTTCTTGCTAGGCCACAGTGATGCTAAGTGAGTTAAATGAGATGGAAAAGGTTCACGGTCTGTCTTCACTTAAACTTATTTAAAATGTTATAAGCTACTATAGAAACACAAGAAAATGCCTTCGAACCCTCATTTTAAAAATATAAACTACTGTCTTACAAAAGGCTAATGTGAAACAATTCTCCCCGAATTCACAGATTGTGTCCTTTACTACAACTATGTCAAATGCTCATCTGAAATAATACTCAAAGAATTCAATTTTATCACTCATGACAATAAAGTCAGGAAAGACCAAACACTGTCGCTAGATATAGGGACATCAGTGATAAGGAACACATCTGCTCTCAATGTTTAGAGAGAGGTTTTTAAATAAACTCACTCCATAGATTCATTCCAGGAAAACCCAGAAGCAACACTGACAATCAAGTGTTGGAATAATACGTGGTAGTGAGTGATGCTAGCCTTTTTATGTCCCCAAAGCCAGAGGATTTCCTGTTCCAAGTGCCTGAGACACAAATCACTGTGTACTCTGGTGAATGACAATGACGTCAAAGTGCAAATGATAGAAAAGACACAACTTTTTTTAATCCCTGATTCATTGCAAAAGGACATATGAGAGAGAGACCATAAGATGAGGATGGCAGCTCATTTCCTTCCCTACAGAGTAGCTCCATTACTTCTTCCAGGGCTGTTCTTCACATATGGTCATGGAATAATTAAACTAAAGGGCTTTGTAAATGTCAATGTTGTCAACCGGTCACACTAACTAGACGCATGTCTTATAACGAGGTGGCCATCGTGCTATGATAGAAACACAGCATCATGAGGTGTCCATGTGGCACAGCCTTCCAATTTTGGATAGAGACCCAATCGTCTCAGCTGGGTCAGAAATCTATTGACCACCAATTTCATTGGTCATCCTTTGAACCAAAATATTCTGTTCTGATGGCCAGAGCTGTATCTGGGAAGCTTTTAAGGTTCTCTAAAACCTGTCTGAAGCAAATTAATTATCTCCAAACTATCCACAGGCTTTGACAGAGTAATCTCAATGCAAAATCAATGGAATGAGATCAATGTTCACCAAGCTGTAAAGTCCTGCTGTCTTCGATGCTATCTTATCACTGAAATTGCTCAAGTCTAAGAAAATCTGAATCCAGAAAATCATGTTTGGAAGCTACTGTCTAATTTCATACAAAGTTATTTTTTCAAAGGTTTTATTATTTAAAAAAAAACCTCACTTCTCCAGGGTTTTTCTTTTTAGACTATTAATTAAAGCATATTCCAGTGCTTAGTTTGTGTCGTGGCAGATTTTGTACTCAAAAATTGTTATTCTCCTTCAAAATCTTGTGTAGTAAATGTCGATTATTTTTTTAACTTCTAAATGATGTTTACTACATAGGAACTCAAATGTAATTCAAATATGAGAAGAACATTTAGATACTGAAGATGTTACACATACTATTCCTACTACCTGAAATGCTTTTCCCTCCCCCTCTTCACCTAAGTAACTCCTACTCATCCTTCAGATTGTCCTGCAAACACACCTTCTTCAAGGAAGCCTTCTAAGACCTACTTGATCAGGTTAAATCCTAGTAGTATATGCTGTCATAGTCCCATTTTACTCCACCTCATAGTAATTATCACTCAAATAATTTAATTCATGTCTCTTGTCCCCACCAGATGTGAGAGCAAGGACCAGGTTTTGGCTTTTGTCATCCTTGGTGGTGGATGCAATGCCAGGTACTTAGCAGGTACCCAATGAATATTTGTTTGAATGAATAAATGAAAAGGAAAGACTTTATGAATACCACATTGGTGGGTCTGGACAATTTCAAAATGCCACCTGCAGAGATTACTTTCTGAATTTCAGGGAGTCAACATGGCCAGTTGCCTATTTCTAAAAATGCATGCATCTATAAATGCATACATACACACAACACACACACACACACACACACACAGTTATAAAGATTCTATATTGTGGGAGTCGATATTTTTCTTCTATAATTTCATGGCCTGATTTTTATTAATGGCTTATAGTAACTGCAATGCTTTACATATCTTAGACTCTAAGAATCTCCAAACCATCTGAACCCAACCACTCATGTAAATGGAGTACATATTGCAAAGCTGTTAGATTCTAAAGTTAGTCAATGGAGTGAAAAATCACAAAATTGTGAAAAGTAATCCTTTGGAAAGTACCATGTTGAAAATAGACATACTTTCCTTCAAAAGTCCAACACAACCAGTTTCCCCCCAAACTAAATTAGGTATCTCTTTCTTCACTTGAAGACCTGGCCACATTGAGCGGCCATGTTATACCAAAAATGTGTGGTATCTTTAGGCACTAGAGCCCAACTCAGCATGAAGGGATCTGGTGCTCAGACCTCCTGAGGGAACAGCACACATGTGATTCCCATCTCATACTCTTTGGGGTGAAAGCTTGTTAAGTTGACTGGCAGGTAGAGTCACACATGATTTAAATTGTTATTTTTCCCTTTTACTCACTGAGCTCATGTAAATTAGACTCACGTAAGATGCAATGCCACCATCTCCTCCCAACCAGTCACCTAGATTAAATTTAAACTAAGTTTAAGACTAAGTTTAAGACTAAGTTTGATGAGGTACTCACTAATTTGCTTCCTGAATGGATTCTCTGAAGAGGTGCCTATTTACAGAGTTGTTATAAATCAAATCAGATTTGTCCACTGATTTGTGTTATGGATCCAGGTAAGCCAGCCTATAAGTTATTTCCTTTCCTAAAACAGGTGCCCGTGCTGTTATGTGTTTCCTTCTTCAATGTTCCCCATCACCCCGCCAGAGCTGCACAGGCCAAAATAGAAACCAGGGCCCTGGGGACCTCCCGAGGAAGCCGACAATGAGGGGCACTCACCATCACAGCCGGGTTCTTCACGGTGATGCAAGGGGTCGTGGCACGAAGGGCTCCACTAACGCCGTGGTAGTACTTAAAACAGATTTTTATCTCCGCTGCACATCAATTGGAGAAAAACAAGAATTGAAACACTGAGACAAGTCATTTAGGAATTGGCTGAAGAAATCCGCCACATCACCTCTCAGAAAATCCTACTCAGGACTCTTTGAATGACCCCTCTTTTCCAATCAGAGAAACAAAGGATACCAACTCCTGTCTGATTTTATATGGTCCTCTGACATTTTCTAAGAACATCTTGAATACATGAGAAAAATAATGCACAAAAACAACACACCAAAATATGTATAGTGTAGGGCAAGAATTGAACTGGCCACCTTTTGTCGAGGTAGTCCATCACATGCTAGACCCCGTGCTTGTCTCTGCTCATGTTGTTATTTAATCCTCACCTCAACCTTGGGAGGCAGAGATCCCTGTCCCCATGTTACAGAAGAAGTGCTGAGGCTTTCAGAAGGTCGAGCAAACAGGAAATGACAGAGCCAGGACTTAAACCCAATCCGTCCAATTCCGAAGCCTTCACTCCTAACCTCTACAACATAGACAGACTGCTGTTGTCAATGGAAATAAGCAAAAAAAGCAGTCTAACAAAGTAAAAAAGAATACTGTAGTAGACTCTGCCAGGATAGGGAATTTGTATTTTAATTTTCCAAGTGGCTTCAGTAGAGCCACTGGGCAGGGATCAAATTTAGGAACCTCTGGCATATAGATATATAGATATGGTTAGAGAGATAGAAGATAGATATAGATAGATAGATAGATAGATAGATAGATAGATAGATAGATGATAGATAGATTGTGGAAATATATCTCTCTCCCCACAGGTAGGGGTGTGTGTGTGTGTGTGTATGCATGTGTGTGCATGTATATATAATCTGAGCTTGATAAAAAAGCAACTCAAATGCCAATTACTGATTTTGGAAAGTAATAACAATTTCAAAGACCATGAAGCCAAAATGTGTCAAAGATAGAACCCACAGCCACCAGAATTTCTCTGTATACAGAATATCTGAGTCACTGCAGTGTCACTGCAAGATGCCCTTTTCCCAAGCTGTGTGTAACACAGGCAATGATGCTGATGGGCAGGCTGCAGGGAAAGTCCCAGCCTACAGGAGTGGAGCTCCTCTCTCAACTGAGCCACCTGGTTATTAAAGTGGGGCCACTAGATGTACTTCCCAGGAAGTTAATAGTCTACTGACGCTCCTGACTGCACCAAATGGCCTCCTACAAAGTATTTGGTTTGACTATTTTAAGAGAAAGATATAATGATTGAAGAAAAATCCTCTTTTAGAAATTTATATAGGATTAAAAATACTATATACAGGAATACAATATCATATTATATTTTCCTATCAATGACAAAATACTAAAGCTCAAAAAATTAACTCTATGATGGGGTAAAATATTGAGTGTTTCCATTATGTATGATAATCACAGTGCAGTGATTCACAGTATATTTAGCATCATCAAGCAAATGATTTTTACCATGTACCCATCACAATACATGCCAGAGAGTGCAAGGGAATCAAAGAAAGGGTTCTGGTCTAGCAGGTGTTTTATAGTGTAGCTGTTAGGATGACAATTACAGGCAGGACAAAATACAAAAGACAAGCACTAAAAAGAAAGAGCAATGAGGTAGCAGAGTGTAGAGACCATGGAGAAGATTAGTGAGGACACAGTGGAGTCAGAAAGGCCTCATGGAACAAATTGGCCTGGACTCAAACTTACAGATGAGAAAAATGGAGCCAAGAGAGTGAGGAGTGGCAAAAGGAAAGCATGAGCGAACATGATGGGTTTGAGGAACAGCAAGATGACCTACACAGGAATTCTAGCTTTACGTCACTTGTCTGGAAACACCTCTGCAAATGACTTTCCCAAACGTGAACACAAGCTTTTGGTTATTACTGAAACAATAACAGCTGTACAGATCAGAGCGAACCTTCCTCTCCCACTTGCTTTCTTCCAAGACCAATAGCATGTATTCTATAGGAACAAAGCTAAACACCATGCACAAAGCCTGCCAAAGCAGAACAAGCTCAGTGACATGCCTGAGCATTGAATTCTGCAGGCATGAGCTCATGAGTATCACACTCGAAATGCTAGCAACCAGCAGCAGTCTGTGACTCTGCCTGCAGCAGCACCACATAGATCAAATCAATGCTAAGTGAGTGAGCGGCTCATTTTTCCATAAAGAGAAGTGCATTTTTATAAGACATCTTCCCCTAACTCCCTCTCAAGTTAGGATGCTATCTCCCCTTTTGTAAGGTTTAAAGAGTCGCCTAGGTAACAGATTATGAGACCAAAAAAAAAAAAAGTTGATTTTTGTTCGTAGGATATTGATAGCCTGGCCAGCTTTGCTTGTGAACCCATTCTGGGTATTATTTATTCCTTGCTATAACAAAAATCTCTAGTTATTTGCACCTGGATTGACACGAGCCCACTCCTTCAGCAGAATACCAGTTCTGCTCCTTAAAACGACAGCAATGTTCCATGCTGAGTGGGAGCATTCCTCTTCAAATATTAGTTAATGCTTTATGATGTCACTCAAGATTTTAAAAAATGGTGTAACTAATCAACATCCCCTCTGAGTGAGAGAGAGGAGAGAGAGAGCAGCATTCTGATCGATGTGCTTGAACATCTTAGTTGTGGGAAGAGGTAACCTAGAAGAATACACAAGAGGGATAGAAAAGGGGAGTTGGCCTTCACGCTTCTACTCTAGCTACCATTTGTAACCACTAACCGCAAGAGGAAAACAAAGAGCTACTTCTGAGAAACAGATACACACATAGGTAAAGGTGAACATGTGAATGATGATGGGACACCAGATAAGGGAGGAGCCCACCCCCCCGCCCCCCGTGGGGCCAGCCAGCCCTGTGTACCAGCAGGGGAGATACGGGACTGAGGAGCAATGAATGACCCCATCTCCCTGAGAACGGTTTCTCCACAGCCCAGTGTGGCAGCCAACATCTCCTCCTATTGGCCTCAAATTACGGAAATAGGTATATGTGTGCCAGTGTGTGCGTGCACGTATTCCTTCAGACTATAAAAAGCAAGAGTATTTTCTCCCAAAAAAATCCACTTATTGAAAGCATGTTGCCTCAGAGGGCAGCAGGTCAGAAGGCTGAGGCCTCCCGCATTAACCTAGGAGGACCTATCATTGGTTGGGCCCACTCTAGCCTCAGAAGGAAGGAAGAAAGTACCACCCAGATGGCATCTTCCTCTCTCAGAGGTCCCTCCTGAACGGCTGAAGCCAGTCATGAATTATGGAAACATACTTTGGTGCCTTTCAGGAATCTTCAGGATACTTTCATTTATAGAGTTCCTCCAAAAGAGATTTGGCAGCCCCTATTTAAATGCTGACAAGACACAGAAGCCCCTTTATTTGTAAATGTTTAACTTGCTAATTTCCAACACCACCAATGAAGACATCCCCCAGAGCACCAGCGCACCAGCTCCATCACCTCACAGATGGGAGGAGGATCCTGGTGAGATGTCTCCTGGGGCTTGTTTTATGGGGAGGGGAGGTCAGGGAGGTAGAAGGGACGTTGCACAGTGTTTAGGAACGTAACCATGCTCCTAAGTGAAGGGGTTTCTGTAACTGCGTGATTCTGACATTGCATTTTTAAAACAATCATTCTGTTTCTGGGTTTGTATCTGAATAAGATATTTCCAGATAGATCAAGTGAAACTGTAAAAGTGGTTGTCTTCAGGGAGGGGACACTGATGACCGGGGCATGAAGTTGAGGAGATACTCAACTTTCACCTTTTGTATCTTTTAAACATTATATATACTCTTTGCATACACTACCTATTCAAACATTACTTTTTAAAAGCAATCCCAACTCAGCTACATTAACTCTTGGCATCAGTATAAAACTCCATTTCAAGCCCTCTCTGAAAAAAGATTCTACAGGCCACACCCTGTAAGAAATGGTTTTGTTTCAAAGACTGGGATCTCGTCCATCACCTTAAATAGCTACAGGATTCACTTAGGCAGTCGTTAATAGTTTGTTCCTATTTAGAAAGTCTACATTTTTCCCAAGTTTCTAGAAGTCGAATATTTTGAACCATAAAGAGAATGGAATGGAAATGCCCTTCCCTCAAACATTTTTATTTAAAAAGAATAATCTTTAGGGACACCTGGGTGGTTCAGTCGGTTAAGTGTCTGCCTTCAGCTCAGGTCATGACCCCAGGGTCCTGGGACGGGAGCCCTGCATTGGCTCCCTGCTCAGTGGGGAGCCTGCTTCTCCCTCTCTCTCTATTGTTCCCCCCACTTGCGCTCTCTCACTCTAGTTCTCTCTCAAATAAATAAATAAATAAATAAAATCTTTTTTTAAAAAAAGAATAATCTTGGGCGCCTGGGTGGCTCAGATGGTTAAGCATCTGCCTTCGGCTCAGGACATGATCCCAGGGTCCTGGGATCGAGTCCCGCATCAGGCTCCCTGCTCCTTGGGAGCCTGCTTCTCCCTCTGCCTCTCTCTCTCTCTCTGTCTCTCATGAATAAATAAATAAAAAAAATTAAAAAAAAGAATAATCTTTTAAAAAGCTAACTGCAATTTATTCTAAAAAAATTATTTTAACCATTGCCCTATGTGCTTTTACTGTACTTTTCATATTATGATTCCTATTCACAGGGTCTTTTATTCAGAGGCCACAAACTGGAAAAAGCAAACACATTCTAATCCTCATGCCCACATTTCCAGTGACAGGTGAACTTATCATTTATGTTACTGCAAGTTGTCTTCTCTTTAACAAGGGTCAAAAGAGCCTGAATGGCCTCACCCTCCTCTGCTAAAGCTCAGATATACAATCATGAAAATCAAAGACAGACAATATCAGTGTGGATGTAGCAGAAACCTAATAGGATTAGAGGGTGAACAGTGAACAGGATCCCAAGCCTAAAGTATGAGAGTAGAAAATAAAAAGCACCAAATCTCCATCCAAGGGACAAAAAAAGTCATTCTGATGTTGGCGGGAAGGGACCTGGAAATGGACACATTTAAAGTAAAGGCTCTGACAGTACAAATAAGAGGCCCAGGCCACCTGCCTCCCCCACCGCCCCCCCAAAGAAGCCATCCATAAAGGTTCTCTTTTGGCAAGGCACTGCATCCTGGAAAGCACATTAATTAATCTGAGTGCCAATCACAGACAAGGCTCTTATGGACACAAGCCACTTACATCTCTGATGCTCAGTTTCCTCATTATATCACTTATACCAAAATCAATATTCTGATATTATCCTCAATGATCACAAAGCAGTTTAGCACACAGCAATGAAGTTTACTGTTTCCAAGCTCATTCACTGATCCAGGATTTAGTGAGCTCCTAGAAGAGCATGTGACACAAAGTTGGCACTTAATAAATACCTCGTGATGGTTGGGGAGAGATAGATGGACAGATGAATAGAAGGAATGAAGGAACGACAAAAGCAGGTCTGAATGAATGAATAAATGAATGACCATAGTCTACGAAAGACTATAGACTAACAGAGACATCCGAGCATGACAAGACAACTTGGAAACCTCTTACATTTCCAAACTCAAGATTCAGCCTGCAAAGATGACCCATTCAGTTTCTGCAAGCATAAGCTCATCTGAGGACTCTTTGACAGTCTTATGACAAGTAGGTGCAGAAGAAGTTGATACTCCTGTCCACTGCCTAAGAAGGTCATCTGCCCAAAATTAAACCCGTCTTTGTCCTTCAAACTCATTTAGGTAGGCGCTGTAATAATGTAAGTCTGGGAGGCCTGCCTCCTCTGGGGCTTTATCTGGACAAACTAAAGCCACCTTTACGTTCAGAAATAGCTTAGACAGCACTCAAATCGAGGTTTGCCCATGAACTTAGGTCAATGTTCAGAGAATTTTGTTTTGCCTGAACTTCTGATGAGCTAATAAATTTTCTTTCTGAAGATGAAAGCAGAAGTTTTTAAAAGTCTTAAGTTTTCAAGATCAGAGGCTGAAAATATAGAAGCTGTCTAACCCCCCACCCAATTTTTTAGAAGTTCCATGCCATCAGCTCCAGAGGTTCAAGCAAAACTTCATTATGCTGGGAAGTCCCCTTAGGTTGGCTGTAGCCAGATATGGGGTAAAAAAATGATGTCTAAAAGATACAGGCTACGCTACAAAGCAGTCATATAAATACTACCTGAGGTTTTCACATTGAAAGGATAGGGATGTGTGTTGAAGGAGCCCTCATTTTGATTAATGAAGGTAGACTTTATTCTAAAGCCAAATCTTTCTGTAATTCTCATTCACTGTCTTGGATTTCAATGTGCACAACTTTTCTCAGTCCTTAAATAAAACATGACTGCATATTTCTAATTTTACAGTCATGATACACAATATCTGCAATTTTGTGTGTGCAGAATTAAGGTGGAATTTAGAGGAGAAAATAAAGCAACAACAACAACAACAAAACCCTACTCTTTTCTTCATTCCCAATTCTTAGCTTCAATGTCAAGCTTATTTCTATTAAATACTAGAACAAGGTATAAAGAAAAACATTCATCCAGACAGAGATATTAGCATACCCTGATCAGCCAGGACATTAAGAATCTCTAAAGCTTTTGGGAGGAGAAATAAAATCAACCATGGCAAATGGGATACTCTGCAAATAGCGTTTTTCACACATAATGTTCCAAATTATAGCAGTATGTGATACTGACTTCTTCCCAGGTTGTTCACCTGAGCCCCACAACATGAATCGGCACACTCTATCCAGAAGGAACCATTCCTAGCAATCTGGCGTTTTGTAGAGAACAAAAAGGTTGTTTTACATTTTCCCCTGAAGTTCAGTTGGCAGAATTTCTCAGCTACATCAGCCTCTTAAACCCTGGGATCCTTTCAAAGGAGGAATCACATTAAATGAAAGTAACCCATTCCATTTTCTCCCACATTCTTTTATCACTTATTTTTCTCATTAGTGGATGGCAATGCCAGCTGGGCCAAATGTTGGAAAGTAAAGTAGTAATGAGCAAGAAAAACAAATTACCCATAATCTTCCCTCCTAGGAAACAACCCATGTTCACATTTCGGCAAATCTCCTTCCAGACTTTTTCCTATGTGTCATGATATTAGTTAGAATTATGTTATATGTATCTGCTTTTCCCCCCCTCATGTATTGATATATCACGAGCATTTTCCCTTAAAAACTAAAATCCCTTTAAGGTTTCAAGAGAAACTCTAGCCAGATAGTGAATTATGAAAAAAAGACAGTCTTTTGGAGAGAGAAGCATGATTAGAGAAAGTTATGAAATGCTGCCCTACCAGTATGGATATGGAAGAAATTATCTGATGTCTTTAATGGCAATTCAAAGTAACAGATGTTAGTCTTTGAAAATAACTTTTTATATTACAGAAATTTATATACTTCAATAAAAATATGCTTATAGCAGGTTCCCATTTAATCAAACCTGACTTTATATTTTAAGGTTTAATATGTACCATCCTTCAGTACTAACATCCACGTACACACTCTTCTATATTAAATCTCTTGAACATAGAAAACTTAATTCTTATACAAACAACTCAGAAAAATTTAAATATCCCATTTTTTTCTATATTAATGAAGAATTCTCCAAATGTAAAAGTTAATTTGAGCCACCCAATAAATCACGTATTCATTCACACTTCCATCTATTCCACAAAAATGTATATACTATGTTCTCAATAGTATTAGTGGCAAATATAAGTACTCCCCTTCACCCTAAATAAAAAGGAACGAGATATTTCTGTGAACCATGTACTATGTATAAGCATTTATATTTACAAAGAAATACTACATCAGGTCAACTGGGTAATGGCTGAGTTATCTGCAGCCAATTTCTGATTCTTAAAATTAACCTCCAGGGCAGTGTGCCCAGACTCTCTCACCTAATTGTAAAGAACAGGACACAGATGCAATAGTTACTGCTGCTGGGAAAAATAATAGCAAAGTATTCTATAGGCCAATAAAATTCTTAAATTAACTGAAATCTTGAATTATTCTTTCTGCTCCCTGAAATTAATATAATAAATATTAACTACAAATGTAGATACAAGGGTATATAAAATGTGTAAAGTATTAAAATAACCATACATGCTTTATATACTATGCATTCACAAGGTATATATAATGTGCATATGTATATACATTCGCATATATATATTTACATATGCTTTTTTTCAAAATATGTGAACATTCTCTAACGAGCATTTTCTAAAACAATATATTTCCCAATTTGAAGACACATGGCATAAATATGTAAATCAGAGCCAAAAACTTTTATAATAAATTCAGAAAAGACTCCCTAGGATTCCATATATTTATGGAATTTTCAGTTAGTTACAAACTTCTATTTCTCGCTTAGTACTTACGTTCCATGAAATAGGGCCCAGGCTCAATTCTCCATACAATTTGACCTTTTTGGGTTCCAGTCACACCCCTGTTTTTAGAATCCCAGAAGTTGGCTGGAGAATTCTCATCTGGAAAAACCAAACAAACACTTTTCAGCTTAATTACAACCCACAAGTCCTTCCTTAGCTCAAAGACTGATGCAAATTCTAAAATAAAGAAAAGAAAAGATAAAGGGGGAAATATTAATGAACACTATTATGAATGACCAGCTCCCGGCAGATTATTACCCTGCATTTCTGCACTTGCATTGATATGGGAGAACTGGGGAGGGGGTTGAAGGAAGTTGGCATGTCTGGGCTTGGCCCGGTTAATCAACGTCACCAAAAGACAAAACTGGAAAGAACAAAGGATACAACTGTTGCAGCATCAATGGTGAGCTGATAGATAAGAAATAAAATCCTATATAAATAAATAAAATCCTATATAAATAAAATCCTACATAAATAAATAAAATATATGTAAATAAAATCCTATATAAATAAAATCCTATATAAAATCCTATTAAAAAAGAAAGCAAGAGCAAAGCTGGGAGAACATAATAGAACTCCAAGTGGAATTTAAAAAAAAAAAGGGACCTTAAGCTATGAAAATGAGTGAAGACATAGTACAGGTTTGCCATGAACAGTGCTCAGGAGACACCAACCAAGTCATCATGTCTGCTAGGATAATTCTTTACAAAAAGCCAAAGGCGTAAATCTCGAACAATACAAAAAAAGAAGAGAGTGTTTAGGCATTTGTATGGATAGAAAGGACAGCCACCTGAAAGCAGCATTTCCAAGCTTTCTGACTTCCTGGCACACAGAAAATGATAACATTGTAGGGCACATTGGGATAAATGAAAGAGACGCTTATAACTTAAAATGGCAGGCAGGGATGCTCTGGTGGCATCAGGCTCTACCCCACCACCCCAAAGGCTGAAGGTCATATTCTATCATTTGCCTGCACCACACTAGTTTGAAGCTCTGTCCTAGGGCCTAGAATAGGAAATACAACTAAAAAGAAGGCCATTCAGAGTTTCACAGGTACATGAAAATGTGTACAGTGAGACTGGCTCTTAAAGTCAGGTGTTCTTCATTTGTCTCCCCAAATCCCTTTCACAGGAGGAAAGACGAAGGACACGCTTTAACTGAGAGCTGGGATTAACTAGATGTGAAGTAAGAGCAACACTGAAAAAAGGAAAGATGCAGAAAAGGTCCCAAGCTCAAGGGAATCGTCCTGAGAAGAAAAACCTCCTCCACCCTCTTTGTTTTTCCATGCTTCTGGAGCATGAAAGAAATAGAAAGTGGGCCAGAGTGAGGGGTCAGATAATCCAGCCCTGTCTTGTCTGTGGTTATTCTGGGAACCCACTATTTTCTTTTTTTTTTAAGATTTTTATTTATTCATTTGAGACAGAGAAAGAGAGAGAGAGAACATAGCAGGAGGAGAGGCAGCGGAAGAGGGAGAAGCAGGCTTCCCGCTGAGCAGGGAGCCCAACACAGGGCTCGATCCCAGGACCTGGAGATCATGACCTGAGCCAAAGGCAGACGCTTAACCATCTGAACCACTCAGGTGCCACCCCCCCCCTCATTTTCATCATATGGATAAGCCAAAGAACTCTGGGAGGAATGGTCTTCCCTGCCATTTGCATTCAGCACATTTGTAAGTCAAAGATTCTTTTTGTGAAAGACCAAGAAGGAGCCACTGTTCTTTAGAAGAATGGAAAAGCATAACCCCCTCATGCCATCACCTCCTCTCCTAAACAAATGACCAAGGCCAACCACTCCGTTCCATCACAGAAACAGAAGAGCAATGCTGATATTTAAAAGGCAATACCTAGCAGGAAGGGAAAAATGAAGGGGGGACAATCGGAAGGGGAGATGAACCATGAGAGACGATGGACTCTGAGAAACAAACTGAGGGTTCTAGAGGGGAGGGGGGTGGGGGGATGGGTTAAAAAAAAAAGAACAAGATGGGTCAAAATCAATGGAATAATATTTCTTCAACGAAAATAACTGTTACCACTCACAATAGTTAAAATAATACAAACATTATTTGACTTAATCCCCCACAGAAATTTCATGATATGTGCATTACTGATTCATTTTGCAGATGACTGGTTGATGGTTAGAGAAGCTTTGTGACTTACCCTTACCCACACCAACCAGACATGATATGGCTGGAATTTAAACCATGTCTTTCTCAATACCACAGAGGACATTAGAGGAAGGAAGGGAAAACTGAAGGGGGGAATCAGAGGGAAGATGAACCACGAGAGACTATGACTCCGGGAAACAATCTGAGGGTTTCAAGGGAGGGGGAGGGGGAGGGGGTAGCCCGGTGATGGGTATTAAGGAGGGCACGTGTTGTAATGAGCACTGGGTGTTATATGCAAATAATGAATGATGGAACACTACATCAAAAACTAATGATGTAATGTATGGTGACTAACAATAAACCACGTCTTTCTCTAAAAAAAATAAAATAAAATAAAAGGCAGTACTAAAACTGTTGTGATAGATGTCATGGGGCTCCCCAGGGCAGATCCTGATCACTGCCCATCCACTGAGCTTCCTCCTTGCCAAATGAACCCCAATTTTATCCAAGGCAACAATGTTCCCTGTTAAAAATACTCACCTCTCCAGAATGCCTTGCAGCTAGGGGTGGCATGTGGTGTAGCCCTGGCCAGTGCAATGGAAATGGAAGTCTACTGGGTGGGACTTCCAGGAAAGCTATTATTTTCCTGAGCTAAAAAGGGCAGACTCAATAATCCTTTTTGCTCTTCCCTCTCCCCTCTTCTTGGATGAGAGCCACATGCTAAGGACGGCAGAGCAAGAAGCCAGAAGTAACCATGACAAGTCCTTCAGCTCTGAACCACCTGCCTTCATGCTTCTTGCTACCGAGGCAACAGTAAATTGGTTTCGGTTTCTGTTAATCTGCACCTTAACACAATTCCTAACAGATATACATACCACCCTAAAAATCAGTGATTTAGACTCATCATGCCTGACTTGATCTAGAATCCCCACGACTGGATCACTGCTTGAGTCTAGGCCACAAAGATACTTGCTACCCGTCTAAAAGAGAGTTTAGCGGGCAGACCTGCTTGGGTGGAGAGAGAGACTCTCATGTTTTTGCAAAAAAAAAAAAAAATGTACTTTTTTTAAGCTATTAGTCACTTGGAAGGCACAAAAAGCTGGACCCTGCAAGAAACAAATATAGGCATAGGGAGTAGAAGGTGTCCAGTCATTTAAAATGCTTTTTTTAAATGTGGCTATGCACATAGCAAATTTTCTGAAAATATTATTGTGAGCGTTTCCTTTTGAGCCTTCAGGAAAGATGAGGCAGCATTACATCTTGTTTTAAGGACCAAGCACCAGGATCACAGTGAAAAAGAACAGCGGTAGTAAAACGGCACTTGTTAATGTGACCTCACTATAAGAGGTTTGCACTTCTGGTGTTACTAACCCTTTCTCCTAAAGCCATCACGTAAGCCAAACAAAGGATACGCTTCTGACAGAAGTGAACCTGAGGCTCCACACATCCCTTACATGCTTCCTAGAAAAGAACTTTGACAAAGAACCAGTGTCAGCATCTCTTGTTCCAAGAAGGGTCACTAAGAAACTCTTTCTTTGCCAGCCACATCCACTGCAAGGTAGAAATTCTGCCCCATGTGAAGTAGGAAATAAGGGAGAACAGTGATGGGTGCTTGTTTCTAAGAGCCTTTACCAAGAAACAGATCCAGCTCCTGTGGGTTGGGATAAGCCATATATCTCTGACTTTAATTCCCCTCATTTGTTCATAGGTCATGTAGACAACTCCATTTGGTTAAATTATGAAACTTAAAGAAAAAAAAGATGAGTTGAAGCAAAATGTTGAAAATGTACTGTTAAGTATTCAGGCTCCGATGGAATTCAAATGTCCCATAAAGATGAGAAATGGGTCAGAATTAGGATGAGCAAGCCCACAGCAGAAGTTTGATGGATCTCTTCTGATTAAAAATGCCACAGCAAGCGACCCACCCTGTAAATCTCCATGGAGAAGATCTTATTCCCCACCAAGCACAGAGTCTGTCACATAGCAGACACCCAAGCTGATTAATATTCTGGTTATTCTAGATAGAAATTTGTCTCTGATGAAAGGATGTTTCTGATAATCTATTATCTCTGACAGAGACAAGCACCTCTGCCAACAAGTGGCAGCTACACTTCACTGAAAATATCAAGTCCATATAAATAAGCCAGCTTAGGAGCACAGAGTACAAATTATTTTGATATGATTATCACAGCCTCCACCAAGACTACAGCTCCTACTGTAGGAGTAGACTACAGATAACTAGCATAACGTCGGCCAGCCTTGGCCATGCCACATAAAGAACAATGAGAATAACTCATTCCTTTCCTTTGGTTCAAGACCAATTTTAATTAGTCCCTACTTTCTTCTTTAAGTAGGTTAACACCTTTGTTTAGGTTGCAGTCAATTCTAGTCTAGACCCAGAACACCTTTTCAGTGACAGCATTTCTACACTGAGATCTATTTTTCATGGATATCTGAGGACAGAATATTTTTTTCCCAGATTGTACGAGTTGTTTTTCTTTCCCACATATATGGGAAAAACAACTCATACTATATATATATATACTATCATATATATATATGATTCGGTCTTTTTTAAATGCCCTAAATCCAAAGAAGAAAAATAACTGAGGATGAAATGGTATACCAAAGAAAGGGCCCTAAATCCCCTACAACTATAATGTAGACATAATTATGAATCTATTTTTTTTCCTCCACTGAATAAACGTTGTGATAGATCAAAAAAACGTTGGCCTTTAAAACCAATTATCAACTGTTGCATTTATACTTGGCTACTTCCTTTCCCCATTTCTCTTAACAACTATTCAAATCTGTCCCACTGTCCTCACATTCCATAGCTAATTTTCACGCTCTGATTTGGAACAGGGTACCATTCAAAACATGTAGAACATTAGGCCTCGTCTCCCTAATACCATGTTTTCTATATCCATACCTACTCCTTGCCTTCTTGCCCAGGGTTCTACCCCCGTTATGGCATAGCCTTTGACCCAATCCCCTCCACCAATCACCTTCTCTCACCTTGATTTTTAGTTTCTTCCTTTCAACCTAAAAACATGTCAGCTTCCATGAGGCACACTTCCTGGTTTTGCTTTTGCTCTTTGAACATTACCTTCCTTCCTCCCTTTTCCATTCTCATTTTTACTTCTCTTCCTACTAGGATTAAAGTGTCTGTTTTCCAATTGAAATAGTCTTATTTTGGGGGCACCTGGGTGGCTCCGTCAGTTAAGCATCTGCCTTCAGCTCGGGTCATGATCTCAGGGTCCTGGGATCGAGTCCTACATCAGGCTCCTTGCTCAGTGAGGAGCCTGATTCTCTCCCTCTCCCTCTGCCACCCTGCCCTGCTCGTGCTCTCTCTCATTCTCTCACTCTGTGTCAAATAAATAAATAAAATCTTAAAAAAAAAAGAAATAGTCTTATTTTCTAGGAGCGCATATTCTAGATCCTTGGTAACTTTCAAGCTGGAACATAATTACAAAAAAGAAACACGGAAGATGTTTAATTCATGTACCTAAATACCTTTTTTATATCTAATTGTGTTTGGTATGGTTTATATAAAGCTTGTCCACTCACGTCTCATATGTCTTCTTTGTTCTCTTACAAGTCTAGTTGGCAGTACATTTTCTCTAAATAGAAAAGCAAAGTACATACACACAAAAAGCCCTAAAAATCCTTTCAATAATATTATGGAACATGATCACAAAAACTTGAAAATCTTCACTCCTCCCTATTTTAGCAGCCCATGATACTTTTGCAAAGTGATTTCATTTAGTATTTTTTTAATTACTCTTTAGCACTATTCCCATTCATTCTGTTATTAATCCCGGAATTAATTCTGTTAAGTCTGTTTCTCCAAGGGAGAAACAAAGTGTTTGGACCAAGAAAACAAAGGCATAGAGATAGAAGATTATACCACACACAAAACTCTCTTAACTATAGAGCACAGCGGCTCAGAGGATTTTCTCAGATCTAATTAATCAGGTCAGAAACAGGACCCCCTTTCCTTAATTAAAACCACATTATCTTTAGGAGGAACATGTTGGGGACTTAAACAAATTCTCTCTATAAGCAAACTTACCAACATGTCCTTCACACTCACTAGGAAACAAATCATCACTGGCCACGTTTCCCTTTAGCTAATTGATCCTCCACAGCAATGATTGCCCAACTCCATTGCTCTAAATATCCTGAAGGCTTCTTTAAAATGCAGATTCCTGGGCTGCTCTTCCAGAGATTTTGGTTCTGTAGGTTTGAGTTAGGACGCAGGAATCTGAATTTTAGCAAATACCCCATGGGGTTGATTCCAACAGAGATATTACTACAAAGGCCACACATGGAAAAACTCTGTTCTATGGTTATTTCCAGGGATACTGAGCAATCACAGCAATGCTTTGGACCCTGTTCATCGCTGACAACTAACTGTCCCTCTCATTTGTTAGCTTGTTCATCCATTCATTCATTGAAAAGCATTTATTGACCGCCTACTACAGAAGAGGAGGAACACCCATTTCCTGCCATCGGGAGTTCATGGTGTGGTGGGGGAGACTGGCACACAAAGTACAATGCAAAGTCAAGAGTGCCATGACCAGGCTATGCACACTTTATACAGTGTTAAAGAGGAACAGAGGGGACTAATCAGCACTCCCTGTGACTGTGTATAGCTCATATGGCTCTGGATCTACCAAGTTTGATGTATCTTTGCAAGGCACACATGGAGATCTTTGGGAGATCTACACATTTAAGCCAGTCATTAAGGTGTCTCAGGCACTCCTTTGCTTCACTGTTCCATAGACATACAGCTTTACCACCGGGGCTCATTTTTTAGTTCTACGAATGGTCATCAGAAGCAATAAGCAAGTGGCCATATTTAGAGCTGAATTCAGTGGTAAAAGTTACTGTTGTTGCCTGGGCCCCAGGATGTTATCTTTTTCATCTTTGGAAAAGTACGGTTAATTATATTAACCTACAACATGATTGTAAAGATTAATTAAATAATGAATGCTCTTCTAAAATGCCACAAAAAGCTAAAATCATGTAAGCAGAAAGACTTTTAATTCTCTAGAACTCTTCCTTCCCCATAATATTTCATATGCAGAGATCACTGTGAAAATTACCTTTAAAGGATTTTTTTTTCCTGTACATGATTTTTGGATTCCAGAAAATGTCCTCTGAATAGACTTTTAAGATAATAAGAGAATAGGGAGGGTATGTGCTATGGTGAGTGCTGTGAATTGTGTAAGACTGTTGAATCACAGACCTGTACCTCTGAAACAAATAATACATTATATGTTAAAAAAAAGAAGAAGATAGTAGGAAGGGAAAAATGAAGGGGGGGAAATCGGAGGGGGAGACAAACCATGAGAGACTATGGACTCTGAGAAACAAATTGAGGGTTCTAGAGGGGAGGGGGGTGGGGGGATGGGTTAGCCTGGTGATGGGTATTAAAGAGGGCACGTATTGAATGGAGCACTGGGTGTTATATGTAAACAATGAATCATGGAACACTATATCAAAAACTAATGATGTAATGTATGGTGATTAATATAACATAAAAAAGATAGTAAGAGAATATACAGGATACATGACCAGACATCTCAAACATATCCAAACATAATTTGGATTTGCAAATGTTTCTTTGTCTCTGTTAATATTTCCAAAATCTCCATAGAGTGCTGGAGATAAAATAGGAACAAATATATATACATTCAAAGCCTTCACTCCTCTATCAATCAACCCAGGGGAGTTAAGAAAAGATGAGGAATTTTTTGAGAAAGATGCCATGTGATAGATTGTACCAGAGAGATGAAAAATGATGCTTGCAAATTTTCTTTTGCTTTAAAGTAATCCCTCCCCACATTTTCTCACAAATGGCACAAATATCTAAGTTGTTTTAAATTACTCTCTGGATACTAACTGAATATAATTATGTCCTGAGACTGGGTCATACAGGGTCCTGGTTTATTCTGGCTGTATTGGAAAATTAGACGCCCTGGCATTTGGGATTTGGAGAACAATATGCTAAACTACAATTTGAATCAAAAGTATCATTGTAACCTGGGCAAAGAGCACAACTTCACAGGGACTGTGTGACGACTGTTTTTAACAGTTTTCTAAAAATTTTTGCAAATTTTCTACAAGTATGTATCAGGCAGGTTATGGAATCTTTCTACAACGGGACAGGGAGACTCAATGACTTTGGGATCTGAACTACATTGCAAGGGAAGAGTGTGTCTTTACCACAGACTGCACCACAGAGAATACCAATCTTATGAGGTGCTATGAGAATTCATTAACGACCTTCCTCATGAGTTTGCAAACATGACATTAGTTTTAACCTAGTCTCCCTAGATGCCCAATTCCTGACACCGACGCTCCCTCTGGTTGGTTATAGACTGAGTGCAAGACGTTCCTAGAGATTACAATCTTGATACCACAACACCAGCTGAGATGTACCCACTAACGACTGTGGTTTGGTTCTCACCTGAATAGCTATTTTCCTGTAGATACTGGAAAGAACTGCTGATTGTAATGTGCCAGAGATGGGAGAAGAAGGCACAGCACATCACAGGACAAAAAAAAGCAACAGCAACAACAGCAAAAGCAAGAGCTGATGGCCAGTCGGCAGGGTCTGGCCCTGGGAAACGTGTGCCTGGGAAGGCATGTGCATTGCAGCACCTGCAGGGTGGAGTGGGCGCACACGTGCTGATCCAAGGCCATGCACCCCCCAGTATGAGAGAGATGTCTTATGGTTATCTCCTCGGTGGCAGGCCATCGACCAACCTGGAGGATGGGCAATCTTTCACTAGATCCACACTGGGTGACTTATGGCCATGTCCTAAGCACCCCCCTCTGAGGGTGCCTCCTGAACATTCACACCTCCTGCCATACATCCAGCAAAGGCAGGATGCGCTGCTAAGCAAGTTCCTATGTAAAATACTTGATCCCAAGCTACTCAATTAACCACCAATAGATCGGTGAGAAGCAACACTTGAACTCATTTTGGCAAATACCTCCTAAGAGTTTCAGTCATGGCCCAGAATACCAGATAGTAAAAAGCAGTTCAGAGATGGCTTATATGCCAGGCACTGTTCTATTGCTCTGTCTTTATCACTTCATTGACACCTCTAACAATCCTTTGAGGTAGGCACCACTATCGGATTCTTAGTGATGGGAACTAAGGCATAGGGAAGTTAGAAAATCTGTCCAAGATCCCAAAACTAGTGTGTGCAAAGGGAGCCCAGAGACCATGCTCCTTGATGCTGTACCACACCTTCTACCTAGACCACTGTGAAGTTTGGATTCCATGCTGAGGATGACGGAAGATCACTGGAAGACTTAAAGCAGGGAAGTAACATGATCCACATTTCTAAAAAAATCCTCTGGCTGCTGTGTGCAGAGTGGACTGTCAAAAGACAAAAGGATGGTCCATGATGCTTCATGCCCAGGCCCAGCACCAAGTGCTGGAGCCATAACCTAAACATGACCCCCTCCCTCTGTCTCCAACTTTCCTGTGGAGACAGAGCTGTGGCAGCTATAAATAGCCAGCCTTAGTGCAAAAGGCTGTGAATCAATTCTAGACTCTCCCGTCCAACGACCCTGCGAGGTGACTCATCCACCTCTAAGCTCTCTCCAAGTCCAACCACCAGCCTGAATTTCACTCTCTAAGCCCACCATGCTCTTCCTGTCCCTCTCTTTATTCAAACAACTCCCGAAAGTCCAACTTTCCCACACCCAACCTTAATCAGTCAAAACAGAAAAGCTCAGATTCTCCGTCACTTAGTAACTCAGTAAAACCCTTAATGCAACATATTTAATATATCACTGCCTTTAATCCACATGGGCCTTCTATTCACCAACAGAAGTATGCTTTATGTTTTTAGGTACAAATCATTTATTACAGGTACCAAGAGAGTAATACACCGCTGGATAATGCTGTTGCCAGGCAGCAGCTATTAGGTGATGGTAAGATCTCAGAACTTTGAGAAAGAGCAGATCTGAGTTTAAATTCCATCTCTCTCATTTACTGGATCCATAACCTTGTGCAAGTCTTAAAACTGCATAGACTCCATTTCTCTAATCTACAAAATGATAACAGCACCTGGCTCAGAAAGCTGTGAGGAGTACTGGGTACAGTACTTGAACCCGGCACATATTAGGAGGCTACGTGTGTGGGGTTTAAAAAATTTTTAATCCATTTCCTCCTTCTTTCTAATTATGTTTTTCTTTTAATACCCAAAAGCACAGTTCCTCAATCTCATTTCCTTAGCTTTTACTTTTTAAATTTCTTTTAAATAAATTCATTTTATTCTAATTTCTCATAAATATATATAAATTAAAACAAAAGCATGCTAATTTATGTTTTTAGAGACTGCTTTCTTTCTTAATCTGGATGCCAAATGAGCAGACAGAAGTGCAGTCCATACATACAATGATAGCACATTATGCTATTACACACAGAACACAGTCTCTCACACAGAGTAGATCAATCTGCACAGTTCTTGAGTGGAAGGTCACTCAAAGCATAAAATTCTGTCAATGACCTTTAAGCTCAGCTTAACAAAGAACGAGCAGAGATATCTTCATCTCCCTACATAATGAAACTTGGATTGTGAATACCGTGTTTAACTGGGAAATTTCTCTTGTGGCACTATGTGTGTTAAAAAGTTGCCAGGAATGACAATGAGGTTTTGATTATATATCTATCCCTCTTTCTTTCTTCTAATGATTTTTTTAATACCATACATATACTAAGCGCTCACTCAAAGATAATCCTTTTAATACTAAGTGAAGTTTAAAAGCAACCTCCAGATCTTTCAAGGATGTTACTTTTACATGAACCTAATAGCTGCAGATTCTGAGAAATGTACAACCATTATAAAATATAAAGTTCATCACAAAAGCACCCTTCAGTTAGGGGTAAATCACATCTTTGATCTTAGTGAGCTCATACAATAAGGATCAGGAACAATAATAGCTAACTTGATTTAAAGAAGGAGGTTACCCTTACTGAAGTAACCAAATACTTATTGGAGCTAATCCAAACTCAGTCTGAAAATATTAGTTGGAAGTATGTGAGAGCGATCTTTCTGGAACATTCATTGCTACTAATCCTAAAGAAAAATGTTGCAAATGTGCCTATTCTCCATGGGTCCCTCCCCATAATGCTTGATCAGAAGATGAACCACTTTCCCAGAGATTAGACTGCTCACCTGAATCCTTACTAAACCATCAACTTACTTTTCATTAAACTAGGTATTTATCTATGTTTCCAAATGCTGGGTCCAATACACCGTAGCAATGGTAGCATCCTTGGCTCTCGAGCACCAAATGCCAGTGGTGTGCTATATGACAAAAAATAAATAAATAACATCCTCACCCACCTTGAGGACCACTGATTGGCATTTTGTAGCCAAAAAGTAAATTTTTTCATTGAAAAAGGATTAGGATAGAACTGAAATTTTGCCCTGGATTCATCCTATCTTTTAAACAATTAGAACAGATTTCAAAGCTTTATAGAAAGCTGGGTCAGTTTACTACAACTGCCACAAGAAAATCTTAATAAAAACTTTATTTTATTCTCAAATTAAAGTTTTGTTGTAAGATTGCTGTTAAATCGAGTTTCTAAAATGTGAATGTCTGTGAATACTTGTCCATATAAACATTACATTACAAATAAATCGGCCTTAACATCTCATTCATGAGAGAAGAGCTTTAAAATCTGACAGAAAACATTATTATCCAGAGGCAGATAACCTGTCATAAAATCTATTTAGACTCAATCAAATGACATTTTAAGAAACATTATTGTAGGTAGGACCTGTACTTAACATCACAGTAAGGTACTTCCTTTGAAACCAGGGGGCTCTAGAAATTCAGCAAAGGTACTACATATTTATTTGTAAAAGTTTTAAATTTTTAAAAATATTTTTACTTTTTTATTTATTTATTTGACAGAGAGAGAGAGAGAACAAGTGAGAGAGAACATGAGTGGGGGGAGGGGCAGAGGGAGAGGGAGAAGCAGACTCCCCACTACTGGTGGGCTCCATCCCAGGACCCTGGGATCTTGATCTGAGCCAAAGGCAGACACTTAACCAACTGAGCCACCCAGGCGCCCCTTTTTGTAAAAGTTTTAAATGTTTTAATCCCAGCACTGATGGATGTCGAGTTGTCAAATGATTAAATATGATAAGCACACCACATAGTTTGTTAATGACTGTCCTAATCAAGCTGGAAGGGGACCACGTTTAAGAATGTTTCAAAGAGAAGGGCAGAGAGAACTGTAAATCCCAAATAGTTGAACTCAGAAATCGGGTGAGGGTAGAACTCATTTCACAGAACTTTCTAATTTCTTACCTCATATAATCCCAAAGAGTTTCTCTCTGCCTTTGTCAGGGTTGAATTCATCATCATTTCAAACCAGATTTAGGAAGCAGCAAGAAGAAACACGTTCCATTCTCCTTAAAATCATATACCTGGCCTACCCACTTGGCAATTTCATTCATAGAAGAGTCCAGAACTGCAGTCGGGCGGGTCTGGAGTCCTAACGTGGCTTTGCGAGCTCTGCGGGTCCACCTCACTGATGCTCCTGCTTCTCTTCTTCTTTCCCAAAGTTCTAGACATGAAATCCTAAGTGGGATTTGAGCAGACCTCTACCAGGAGACTCCTGTCCAGCTAAGAAAACACTGAGAGCCACTCCCACTTTTCCTCAAGACTGTCAGGCATCCTAAATGAAAAAACACAGCCTATTAGTGTCCCTTAGGCTGAGGCAGTCGTGGCCACACCCTGTAAAGGGTACAGGATGCAATTGCCCCATCCTCCCCTCGCCTTCCTTCCTTTGCTTTTTTCCATTGGGAAAATTCCAAAGAATGAGCTATGTGTACACACGCACACACACACACACACACACACACACACTCATACAGAGTGAGTGTTAACAAACTGACTGTTATCACAGAGAAGGGAGTTTTCTGTCTGATTTACTAAGAATAGAGTGGTCATTATCAGGAAACTTTAATTTACTACTATGATTAATTAGATATAGCATTCATTTAGGGTATTGAAAGAGGCTTACAGCATTCTAACTAATCCAGAATGAAATTTGTGGACTTGTAAATTCAAACTGTAAAAGTCAACTAAAACTTTTTGAAACATTATCTAGCTTTAATGAAAATCCAAAACTGTGGTTAGCAACCCTTAAGTTATCCTCAGATGTCATTTTTTTTAACATTTTATTTATTTGAGAGAGAGAGAGCACAAGCAGGGGGAGCAGCAGGCAGAGGGAGAGGCAGACTCCCCACTGAGCAGCGAACCTGGTAGGGACTTGATCCCAGGACCCTGAGATCATGACCTGAGCCAAAGGCAGACGCCCAACCTACTGAGCCACCCAGGTGTCCCTCAGATATCATTTTTAATGCAAAAATGGATGCAAAACCTCAATCTAGCTGTGCTCTTGTCTTATCCAAGGAAGAGGTTGTAGTGGAAGAATTTCCAGATGAGATGCATTGTTATTTAATGGAAAAGAGGCCTCCTGAAGCTGGCCCACCCAGGGCGGCTGACACAATTATTAAGTGTTGGTTGAATGGGTGAATGCAATCAAAGGCTGCAAGACGATATCTTTCCAGCAAACTTCCAGGAAAGCAAGATAAAATATCCTCATCAGTCACTATTTTGTTGTGAAGTGAGACAGACCAGATTTAAATTCTGTGCCACATTTAGTGGATGCAATTTTCTCTCTACCATTTCCTTAATCCCAACATAGTTTATCATAAAGCTTCCAGGGGCCACGGAGCTTGAGGCTGGTTCTATAATAGACTTTGTGGACACGGCAAGCCTGGCACTCCAGAATCACCACCAGGCCTCTTCTGACGTGTAAACTCTGCCCTAGCTTAGAACAAACCGAGTTGCTGACATTGGGTGGATTCTTGGGTGTGTGCTAGCAAACAACAGTAAGAACAAGCATGGACAAAATGCCCACAATGTACCAGGGACACATCACAGATGCTTTTGAAATAGTCTAATGAACAGCACTGTGCTCTAAGGCTGAGGTCGATAATGTTATTAGGCCTATGTTACAGATGAGGAAGCCAAGGCTCACAGAAAGGAAGTGATAACAAACAGCCAGGATTTCAGGGTTGGATCTGAATGGTACCCAAGCCCGAGCTCTTTTACAATATGCTGCCCTTCTCAGATAACACTCTGGAATATGGCAGTCACCTCACAAATTCGACTCAGTCACCAAAAGGAGGTTAGGAAAAAGAAGTCTAGAAAGGATGAATTCATTCCCTTTTATTGGCATCAAAGGTGGCTATAGCTTATGAACGACAGATTTCCCAACAATGTCAGCATCTCTGTTTTCATCTCCAGTCAAAAGTGTATAATCTTGAATGCTTGCTTACTTCCTAGTTATGGAACAAAAATTCTCCATGGGGCTGAAGAGAAGCTCATCTGATGCTCCCACCACTCTGGATTCCCACACCATGATTCTTTACCTTCCAAATCTGTAACATCTGCCAGATAGGCCACTTCAACTGAACTTTAGGTTCTGGTCCATCTATGTGTCACTGATGTTCACATGTGTCAAACAGGCTATTGTCCTATGTAAAGGAAACCTATGTCCCCACAGCACACACCATTGTCAAAAGAGACCTAGATTTCCAAGTTGATCAAGACACTTATAAAGTGGATCAAGCGAGGTTAGATGATGTTGGAGCTTAGACTTAAGGCCATCACATATGTGTACCTTTTCATAGAGATGGTCTTTCTTAAACGAGGAAGTTCAGCCAGTACTTCTTCAATCACAGTAGACTATTGCATTGAGAAGGTAGAGCCAGAAGGGCATAGTGTCAGACCTCGAAATTTATATATGCTATTCCTTTCTCCAAAGCACATCTCTGTGTGAGAAAGACCTCAAAAATCAACAAGAACAAATAAAATGGGAAGCACATCAATACCAAATTTGCATACATATAACATCTTAACATTTTCACTCGCTACAATAGCATATGGTGCCAGGCATTGGGAGATAGTTCTGAATAAGACAAACACAGTCCCTGCTTTTTCTTGCAGAGCTTCTATTTTAGAGAGAGGGAGAAACATTAAATAACAAATACAAAACGAATTCTTTGGTTACTATTATGATACACGCTACAAAGGAAAAAGAGGTGTTAAGAGAATGGGGGAGTTGCTGATATGACCCAGACCAGAAGTAAGAGAAACCTCCCGCAAGGAATTAATATGGGAACTAAGCTCTGAAGGATGGGGAAGGAGGAGAGGGAAGACAAAAGAGAGAACATTCCAGATGGAAGAGCTGTACAGAGGCCCTAGGGTGGGAAGGAGAGTGGTACTTTCAAGGACTAAAGGAAGACCAGTGTGACTAGAGCACAGAGGGTTAAGGGAGAGACGAGGCCAGTGAAGGAGGGAAGACTAGAAATTTTAAGCATCAGTGCAGAGGGAGAGAAAGGGAAACTTAAGAATAAGGGAATGGAAATTGTCCCTTTATCTCTTCTCCATAAGATCTTCCGAAAGCCAACTGGTATCACAACTGTCAACATTCAAAGTTATTAATCTAACAAGGATGCTCGTGGGTGAAACTCTGCTTTGTAGATGCTGAATGGATTAATCACAGAACATTAAAGACATCACTTAACTAAAGTAGCTTATTCCCAAAAGCTCACAGAATGAGTAAATCATGGGAATAAAAGGCAGAGCATCGGGAATATAGTCGGTGATACTGGAATAGGACCGTATGGTGACAGATGGCAGCTACACTTGTGAGCACAGCATAATGTATAGAGAAGTTGAACCACTATGGTGTACACCTAAAACTAATATAACATTGTGTACCAACTGTACTTAAATTAAAAAATTAAAATTAAAAAAAAGAACGAATAAGCTCCCCCCTCCAAAAAAAAAAAAAAGAGTAAAGCAAAGAAGAGCAAAGACAATTCTTGGATGACGATACAAATTGGCAATGGAAAAATTCAGCAGCGTCTCTTCCATCTATCTTTACGTGGGCATGAAAAACACAAAACAGAATCAGGGTAAGCACATCAGGAAGGCATGACCTTTTTCCTGAAAAGCCCATTATGAACTTCCTCTGTGTTTATGCATTTTGCATGTCTCCAAGTCTGACATCACTCATATGCATTATTTAGGTCCCATAGCAAGTGTCTGCCTGTCTGCTGCAACTTTTACTGGAGGCTTTTTCTTCTGACATTGTGTTCATTCAACAGCCAGACGAATGCTTGCCTCCTCATGGCTTTGTTTTCAGATGCCCCAAATCTTCCAATGGAAATACACATCATTCTGTGTATAAATCAGAAAACGTTTGAAACTCCATTCAGAAATGAGACAGCTGCTAAAAGATCCCTTGAACCTCAAATAAAAATCAGTTGACACATGCACATGAAATACACGGTTTTTAAAGTTTAGCTTAGAAACTGGTAGGTAATCAAATTAAACACAAATAATAAAGGCTATTATCTGTTACCTATTATGCACTTACCACATGCCAGGCACTATGAGTGTGTATACACACTCCCTCATTCAATTCTCAGAGTAACCTTCTGGGCTAATCATGACAATCCCTAAGAAAACTGAGGGACAGAGAGGCTGAATAACTTGCTCACACATAGCTAAAACCCAGGGCAAAAAGCTATCTGAATTTCAAATTGAGCGTCTGCATGACATCAAAGCTTATCCACACATTGCCCATTATTATACAACTTCCCCCCAAAATAACTAACTACCATTTATCAAGTGACAAGAACTATACTTGACATTTTAGAATCATTCACTGATAGAATTCTCCCAGCAATTCTGAGATAATAAGTATTATCCCTAAGACAAGGGAAGTGAGCTCGGGGAGGTCTGGTGACTTGATCCGGGGCACATAATCACAAGGCTCAAAGGTGCAGAGCAAGATTTTCCAGAAGTCTCCTCAGTTTCACAACAGCCACATTTCTGAAGAATTCTGAATTCAATAAGAGTAAGTATGGGCATATTTTCTTAGGGTCTTGTAGTTTCATCTAGGAAATTATCATTATGCTTTGGAAGATAGTAATGTCCCCAAAAGACTGATTTTCTCATCTTAAGTGGATAAGAAAAATCCCTTTATCGATGTCCACTCAAGCAAAATATCAGAACTGTGATCCACTGCTTTCATAAACAAGAATAAATGACCCTCATTTTTCTAACAGACTGATACACACAAGCAGACGTAATGTGCCAAACACATGAAAGGTATACACAAATAAGAATAAATGTGGTTTTATTCCTTTCAGTAATTTCCACAACAGGATTAAAGAACCAGCTATAATAGTGTCTCCTTTATTTGACTGACCTGTACCTGGAAGCTTGAAGGATGTATTTCTCCTTATGGGTGAATTTTGTATAAATATCTAAGAATATTATATTTTTACTTACTGATGAATTTTGTATTAACCCTATGTTAATGTACTGTTAACAAAATATTAGGTGGTTTATGTATAATCCCACCTCACTCACTGAATTCATAACAACTGTTTAATTACATGGCTAATGGGTTCTGCAGCTATGCTATTTATTATTCCAAATAAAATTATATTGTAAAGCAGGGTGAATGTAAGAATAGATTTTAGGCATGTAACACTCTGAAAATAAAATGAATCCAATAAGGAAGGATATAAAACTATTTTATTTGTATTCGTATGTTGTTTCTGTCTGTAAAATGAGAACACTACCTTTTTCCAGTTATGCTATGCATGTGACTAAGAAAGCAATGAACTCAATAATATATCCTGAAGATTCTCCGCTAAAAGCACATATGTAGAGACTCTACTATAGCCACACAAGGAACACTTTCAGGATTTATCATTTACCACCATAGTGCATGATGTAGAATCAAATAATCACATAGATTCCCAAACCCTGAAAGAATTCTGATATAGCTGGTACTAGAACTCCACATTAAGAAACTTGTCTACAGTCTCAAAATCTAATTAGACCGTACATTAACATACGTGTATATGTGAATGTCACATTTGATTTTGCAAATGTGTTTTATTAGACGATAAAAAACAGACATGCATCTTTGTACCCTACCCTAATAGGTCTCATGATGATTATGATCAATCCATTTTAAAAGAAGAAAAAAGTGAGTATAATAGGAAGACAAGCAAGTGCAGAAAAAAACAAAGACAGAACGGGATGCTAACATGAGAAAAAAAGTTTTTGTTTGTACATAAATCTAGAACACTACTCCTCAAAATATAGGGCATGGATAAGCACTGGCCCATGAACTTACTGTTAATGATCTGAGATAAAGACAGAAATTGAACATGAGCCTTTAGAAACTTTTACAGAAATTTGCCAGAGTAATTTTGAATCTGTTCAATAATAATAATAATGAAAATGTGGACTTATATTTTATAGATCCTGTTTTTATTTCATTTCATTTTTCTCTTTTTATTTCATTTTTCTAAGCTTATTTTTATTCTATTTCACAAAAGATCGGTGTCTATGATGGAACTGAATGACTAGAGGGAATTTGAGAAGAATTAAGGGCTCTAGAGGGTCTTGCTCCATCCAGGGAGCTCAGGATTGGATACATATGGCTTTCTGTGATACTATCTCAAAGGCTAGCAGCCAGAAAGAATTTATTGAATGAATGTCTGCAAGAACATCCTTAACTTCTCATACTAGCTCACTCTGAATCTGTCAGCAATATATGAATCTACACGTGTTTGTGAATCTATCAATTTTTCTTTTTAGCTTGTACCGCCTCTTAGAATAACACTTTAGTAAAATTTCCTAAAAAAACTACTTTCGATGCATAGAACATTGCACTTATAAATGTATGTCTCTCAAATTTCAAACAGACCCTTGGATTTTAACATTTGAGGACTCTGTGAAGAACATCATCATATTGATACCCCATCCGTGAGTCTTTGCTCACATGAATCCATTGTTGCAGGCTGTTCTCAGTAAGTAGGTCTTTAAACTGCTTTGGTCATCTTAGTATTAGGTCCTTATTAGCTATCTAATGATTTTCATATTTGGCAATGACACCAGTAATAATAAGCACAAAGTCTCAATACATTATATTTTAAGTACATGGGATACAGATCTCATTTTGCAGTTTTCCTGCTTCCTGGTAAACCGAATAGTAATTCTCTCCTTTACTGAGACTTGCATTAGAGACAGCAATAAAGTTCAATTCTAGACATATTCTCACAATTCCAGCTCAAGTCAGTATACTCCTTGGTGGCCCCTGCAGTTGCTACTTTTGCCATGTGAGTGTTGCCAAGAATAACTTTTTCTCCTCCAAGTTAAATATGGTGTTTATAAAAGGTGTGGGGCAGAGACTCTGGCAGCATGTATCTGTACACACAACAGACAAAGTCACAATAATAGCAACTGTGCTCCTACTTGCCAAGATCTCTAGTCAGGAAGAATGAACAAGGAGGATTTTTTCCCCTAAATAATTGTGTCCCCTTTTTAAAGAGAATAAAGCCAACCTTTAAATATGTAAGTTTGTTCTGTAATGTTTAAAAGGTATAAGTTGTCATACACTAAATTTATTCGTTATGTTTTCTTAACATGTTTTAATAGAATTTAGGACATTTAATCAGTCACTTATATGACTATGAACTCTCCAACAGCTTCTAAGTACAGAATAGCACTGGTTCTGCAGCCCAAATGGACAGCTATTAGCTGTGTGACCTTGCCAAATGATCAACCTTCCTAAACGTTAGTCCATCTATAAAATGGGGACAATACCAATGCATGACCAGCACAATTTTGAGAGGACTGGAAAGCTACGTATAGTAAGTGGACAGTGCCTGGTAAAAAGTATTTACTCATAGTCAATAAATTCTCAGATATTAGTGCTGTTATTCTCAACAGAGAAGACTCTAAATCATTGAAATACCTGGAGAAGTTTGTGGAATTTTATTTTTGCAACAAATATTGACACTAAGTAGATATTGCCACCAGGAAGGCAGCTGGCTAGATGAACTGACCCCCAGCGTCTCCCTGATCTAGGGTATTTGGCATGATTAAACTGGGCACAGATTCAATACTTTCACTAAAATTCAAATAACATCTTCAGAGAAAAAGAGTTATGTTAATATTAGCCTTTTATTGTACTACATACATTTGTTTCAGCTATCACTTTGGGAAAGGTTAAGTGAAAGCAGATAAAACTAAAATCACAAGACATCTTTGTAAAAGTAGGTGGCATTCATCCAAAATGCCTTTCCTGGAACAAACTGTAACAACTCGTTTCACTCCCGCCCTTTCCTACCAAGCTATATTTAAGGGTCTGTAAGCATTTCCATCACAAATTGCTGTCATCAGGAATTATAATTTTACCTTCTAATCTGTTTTAGAGTTTATAAATAAACACTCAATTGAATTTTTAAAAAGCTATTGTTTTTTATATTTAAAAACTCTCTTCAGTAAAGGATAATAGTACAAGGGGAAAAAAAAAAGAAACACCAGAAAAGTAAGGATTATTTTACACATGAAAAAAAAAAATTGTCTGCCACGGCTTAATAAGCAAAATAAGACACCTGTTCTAGAAATATGTGCCACCTAAGATTACATAAATTCAGTGATCGTGTCATGATCTATAAAAATCAGAAACTAGGTAAGTATCCAAAAATAAATGTATAGGTACATTATGGCACTAGCCAGCCATGTTAAAGAATATTATGTTGCCATCACACAATGTCCCCAAATAATTTTTAATGACATGGACAATGTTCATGATATAATAAGTGAAAAGGCATACTGCAGAGCATATGCACAATATGAGCTTAATAGGGCTTAAAAATACATATAATATTTCCACCAACACAAAGCTTCCTTTTTCTCCATGTCTTCATCAACACTTACTGTTTCTTGTCTTTTTGATTTTTGCCATTCTGACAGCTGTATGGTGATCTCTCATTGTGGTTTTAATTTGTATTTCCCTGATGATGAGTGATGTTGAGCATCTTTTCATGTATTTGGTGGCCATCTGTATGTCTTCTTTGGAAAAAAAAAAAAGGCTATTCAGATCTTCTGCCCATTTTTTAATCAAACTGTTTGGTTTTATGGTGGTGAGTTATATGAAGTTCTTTATGTATTTTGGATATTAGCTCCTTAATGGATATATCATCTGCAAACATCTTTTCCCATTCAGTCGGTTGCCTTTTTGTTTTGTTGATGGTTTCCCTCACTGTGCAAAACCTTTTAATTTGATGAAGTCCCAACAGTTTATTTTTGCTTTTGTTTTCCTTGCCTTAAGAGACATATCTAGATTCCTGGAGTGATGGGGGGTGGGAGGAATGGGGTGGCTGGGTGATAGACATTGGGGAGGGGATGTGCTATGGTGAGTGCTGTGAATTGTGCAAGACTATTGAATCACAGATCTGTACCGCTAAAACAAATAATACATTATATGTTAAAAAAAAAAAAAAAAAGAAGAAGAAGATAGCAGGAGGGGAAGAATGAAGGGGGGGAAATTGGAGGGGGAGATGAACCATGAGAGACGATGGACTCTGAAAAACATACTGAGGGTTCTGGGGGGAGGGGAGGATGGGTTAGTCTGGTGATGGGTATTAAAGAGGGCATGCTCTGCATGGAGCACTGGGTGTTATATGCAAATAATGATTCATGGAACACTACATTAAAAACTAATGATGTAATGTATGGTGACTAACATAACATAATAAAAAAATATAAAAGGAAAAAAAAGAGACATATCTAGAAAAATGTTGCTACAGCCGATGTCAGAAAAATTACTGCCTGTGCTCTCTTCTAGGATTTTTATGGTTTCAGATCTCACATTTAGGTCTTTAGTCCATTTTGAGTTTATTTTTGCATATGGTGTTGGAAAGTGGTCCAGTTTCATTCTTTTGCATGTAGCTATCCAATTTTCCCAACTTCATTTATTAAAGAGACTGACTTTTCCCCATTGTATATTCTTGCCTTCTTTGTCATAAATTAATTTGCCATATAAGCATGGGATTATTTCTGCACTCTCTATTCTGTTCCATTGACCTGTGTGTCTATTTTTGTGCCAGTACCATAATGTTTTGATTACTATAGCTTTGTAATATATCTTGAAATCTGGAATTGTGATACCTACAGTTTTGTTTTTCTTTCTCAAGGCTGCTTTGGCTATTTGGGGTCTTTTGTGGTTCCATATAAATTTTAGGATTATTTGTTCTAATTCTGTGAAAAATGTTGTTGGTATTTTGATAGGGATTGCACTGAAGCTGTAGATAGCTTTGGGTAGTATAGACATTTTAACAGTTTTTGTGGAACACAGTATGGAGGTGCCTCAAAAAATTAAAAATAGAAATACCATATGATCCAATAATTCCACTACTGGGTATCTACCCAAAGAAAATGAAGACACTAATTTAAAAAGCTATATGCATCCCTATGTTTATTGGAACATTATTTACAATAGCTAAGATATGGAAGCAATCTAAGTGTCCCCTGACAGATGAATGGGTAAGGAAGCTGTAGGTATACACACACACACACACACACACACACACACACATATTACACAGCCATAAAAAGGATGAGATGTTGCCATCTGTCACAACATGGATGGACCTAGAGGGTATTATGCTAAGTCAAATAAGTCAGACTGAGAAATGAATACCACATGATTTCTCTCATATGTGGAATCTAAAAAACAAAAGAAATGAATAAGCAAACATACAAAAAAGCAGAATCAGACCTATAAATACAGAGAACAAATTAATGGTTGTTAGAGGGAAGGGGATGAGTTGCTGGGCAAAATGAGTGAAGACATACATACAGGCTTCCAGTTATGGACTGAATAAGTCATGGGAATAAAAAGCACAGTGCAGGGAATATAGTCAATGATACTGTAACAGCGTTGTATGGTGACAGATGGGAGCTACACTTGTTCTGTGCATAGCTGGACATCTAGAGAAGCTGAATCACTTTGATGTACACCTGAGACTAATGTAAACATTGTGTGTCAACTATACTCAAAAAAATTTTTTCAAAACACACATAATATTTATGAAAATAAAGTTGTAAAAGGAACACACTAAAATGTTTATAGTAATTACTGCTTGGCAGGAAGACCTAAGTGTTTCTTATATTGTTCCATATTTTCCAATTTGTCTCTAATGAACTTATCCTACATTAATAATAAGAAAAGAGAGGCTTCAATCTGGCTTCATGTGACAGAAAAATATAGAAACAGTAATACAGGAAAAAACTCAGTTTGGCATCTCTTTCCTATCTTTCTGTAGGCTCTGTATTCTCCTTTCTAATCTATATTTAATAATAACCTATTCTGACATGGGAAAATATTGCTTGTATTAAAGTATTCATTCAAAAGAAGTTTTTATTTGTCAAACGGAGCTGCCAAAATGTTACCTTGTAGCTAACCACATATTATCAATGTCTCAAGATGCTAAAAATCACAAGTATCATTCATCATAATGACACCTCTGGGGGACAAAACATAGATTCAAGATACATCTGATAAAGGAATAGTAAGAAAAAAATTTGAATCAAAAAAGTGTCACATTTGAACCTGACTGAGTTTAAAATTATATTCAAAACTTCAAGTGCTCAATAGTCATCAACCCAAAGAAACCTGTTCTAAATGGGTTTATGACATCAATATAAATCAAACACAAATATAAAATTAGTATGTCAATTATACCTCAATTTTTAAAAAGCAAAAATACCCTTTCTGTGTCTTTATACATCAGCTACTATGCAAAGTACTTTCACATATGCTCTTTTTAAAATCTTGTCCTCTTACTTCAATGTTAAAAAATTTGGTTCAGGGGCACCTGGGTTAAGCCCCCAGCTCGATTTCCTCTTGGGTCATGTTCTCAGGGTCATGATCTTAGGGTCATGGGATGAAGCCCCAAAGGGGCTCACCACTGGGTTAGGAGTCTGCCTGGAATTCTCTCTCCCTCTCCCTTTGCCCTCCCCCCCCAACCCCGCTCTCACACGCTCTGTCTCTCTAAATAAATAAATAAAATCTTTAAAAAAATCTGGTCCACTTGGAAACACTGTCATATCTTATTCCCAATATCAGTCTATATTCTTTGAGGATAATAACCATACTTTATTAATCTTCATACTGCTAACAATCATCTAATTTTGGAAAATATCTGATACATGTTTTTGATTAAATAAATAAAAACTGATTCTCTATCTTAGTTTTTATTTCCCACAAACTGCCTTAAACATCATAAGAGTGAAGCACTTCATAACTTACTGGTATCCAAATTTACGTATTCAGGAGAGACTGCTAAAACAAAAACTTGAAGACATACTAAAAGTGGAACAGATATAAGCCACATCTAAGTAAACTCGTTATAGTGAGAAGTAAAAAAAAAAAAAAAAAGAATCTGATAACAAAACATAAAATAATTTTTCATTCTTTAGGGAAAAAAACAGAAAAGAATTACAAAGTCTATAAAGACCACTGATGATGCTCAAATTTCACTGGCAGGCCAAGGAAGTTTTAACATTAATCTCTAAATCAAAAAGAAACCAAGTTAGTTGAAGCTATATACTAGTTAGTGCCAAAGAAAAGTAGCTTAGACTTTTAGTGATAAACAACGAGTAAATTCTACAACTCCTGAAGAGAGACAAAAAGAGTTTCAAATATAAGCTAAAAGGCAAATTATATTACAGTTCCTTTTAATTCTTTATCTGCTTAAGGCTTTCTACTATAAAGACTAGTAGTCTTAATCTAAAGTACTAAAATTTACCTGCATGCAGACTGCAGATTTTCCTGAAATGGCCTCAAAACAATTAATTCATGAATGAGGCAAAGCTTCCGTTTTACAAAATGATCATGCAATAACAAATATTATATCTGAAAGGGCTTAGAATAAGCTTTTCTCCCCATTTCTTGCCAGCAGATTAAATCAATACTGCTAAATCAAAAGTAGAAAATGTGGATCAACTAAACTATCGAAATATAAAAAAGAAAAAAGGAAAGAAAACCAAGAAGCTTTTCTCTCTTTTTCTGGTACGAGTGTATTCTGATGCATTCTCACACAGCATTTTTACAATTATTTGAAAACCAAGTTCCATTGCTAATACTGTGTTCAGATTACTTTTTCACTCATTACTCTGAGAGTAGCAAAAATCACAAAACCCTCCTTTTGGGTCTTTATTGGGTTGTGAGTCAATGGGACTGCCGTAAGTATAGCAGGCCATTAAGAGCCCAAGCTCAGGAGTCAGATTGCTGAGTATACATCTGGACCTTGCTATGTCATCTTTTTGTCAACTTGGCCAAGTCATTTAAACTGCCATTGTACAGGGCCAAAATAGTATACATAGTGATATAGTATGCTACACACACACACACACACACACACAAATTTGCTTTTATTTATGAAAAACAAACAAACATGGGGACGATAAAGAAAAAGCCACCACGAATGGTTACCTGAAGAAAATAAGGATTCAGCGTGGAGGTATCAGGGATAAAATATAAAACTGCTCTTAAAATACCTCCTTATATAGTTTTTCCATTGGCCTAAATGGTACAGTTTGGTATTTAAAAAACCATGTAACTCATTAAAATAAGTACAAAATTTTTTAAACACATGAGTTCATAATGATATTAAAAAATACACAGCCACTCATAAAAAAGAAAAATCTGATGATGAGTGATGTTGAGCATCTTTTCATGTGTCTGCTGACCATCTGAATGTCTTCTTTGGAAAAATATCTATTCATGTTTTCTGCTCATTTTTTAATTGGATTATTCATTTTTTGGAAAATACAAATCAAAACTACAATGAGATATCTATCACCTCACACCTGTCAGAATAGCTAAAATCAACAACACAAAAAACAACAGGTATTGGTGAGGATGCAGAGAAAGGGGAACCCTCTTATACTGTTGGTGGGAATGCAAACAGTTGCAGCCACTGTGGAAAACAGTATGGAGGTTCCTCAAAATGTTAAAAATAGAACCACCCTATGATCCAGCAATTGCACTGCTAGGTATTTACTCAAAGAATATAAAAACATGAATTAAAAGGGGTACATGCACCCCAATGTTTGTAGCAGCTTTATCTACAATAGCCAAATTATAGAAACAGCTCAAATATCCATCAACTGATGAGTGGATAAAGAAGATGTAGCATATATGTGCAATGGAATATTACCCAGCCATAAAAAGAATGAAATCTTGCCATTTGAAAAAACATGGATGGAGCTAGAGAGGATTATGCGAAGTGAAATAAGTCAGTCAGTGAAAGACAAATACCATAAGATTTCACTCATATGTGGAATTTAAGAAACAAAACAAAACATAGGGGTAAAAAAGAGAGAGAGAGGCAAACCAAGAAAGAGAGTCTTAACTATAGAAAACAAACTGATGGTTACCAGAGGAGAGGTCATGGGGTTGGGTTAAATAGGTGATGGGGATTAAGGAGGGCACTTGTTTTGATGAGCACTGGGTGATGTATGGAAGTGTTGAATCACCATATTGTACACCTGAAACTAATATTACACTATATGTTAACTAACTGGAATTTACATCAAAACTTAAAGAAAAAAGAAAAACCCACAGCTAACATCATACTTAATGGTTAAAGACTGAGAACCTTCACCCTAAGACCAGGAATGATACAGAGATGTCTGCTTTTGACTCTTCTACAACATTGTACTGAAAATTCTAGCCAGATTAATGAGGCAAGAAAAGGAAATAAAATTTATTCAAATTTAAAAAGAAGTAAAATTTTCTGTATATAGTTGACACAATCTTATATAGAAAATCCTAAAGGGGGCACCTGGGTGGCTCCGTTGGTTGGGTGTCAAGACTCTTGAGTTCGGCTCAGGTCATGATCTCAGGGTTGTGGAACTGAGTCCCGCACCTGGCTCTGTGCTCAGCGGGAAGTCTGCTTCTCTCCCTGTCCCTCTGCCTCTCCTCCCACTCAGGTGCTCTCTCTCTCTCTAACGGAAATAAATCTTAAAAAAGAAAAAGAAAAGAAAATCCTAAAGAATCCACAAAAAAACTATTAGAACTAATAAATGAATTCATCAAAGTTGTAGGATGCAAGCTCAAGACTCAAAAATCAGGTGTATTTCTATACACCAGCAATAAATATCCAAAAGGGGAATTAAGAAAGCAATTCCACCTACAACAGCATCTAAAAGAATAAAATATCCAGGAATAAATTTAACCAAGTAGAAAGACTTGTACACAGAAATCTACTAAATATTGTTTAAAGAAATTAAAGATGACCTAAGTAGATGGAAAGACGTATTATATTCATGAATTGAACATTTAAGATTTTTAAGATGTCAGTACTACCCAAAACAATCTATAGATTTCAATGCAATCACTATCAGAATTCCAGAATGTAAAAGCTGATTTTCAAGTTTATATGAAATTGCAAGGGGACCCAAATAGCCAAAACAATCTTTAAAAAAAAAAAGTGGGAAGGTACACATATCCTGATTGAAAAATTTACTACAGAGAAGACCTTCAGCGTTGCCCTGGCGGAACGGAGACAGGCCCTCTGGTTGGAGATATGTGTAACACACCGACTTACTGTGACCTAGGAAAGGCCGCCAAGGATGTCTTCAATAAAGGATATGGATTTGGCATGGTTAAAATAGATCTGAGAACCAAGTCCTGTAGTGGAGTGGAATTTTCTACTTCTGGTCATGCTTACACTGATCCAGGGAAAGCGTCAGGCAACCTAGAGACCAAATATAAGGTCTGTTAACTATGGACTTACCCTCACCCAGAAATGGAACACAGACAATACTCTCAGAACAGAAATCTCTTTGGAGAATAAGTTGGCTGAAGGGTTGAAACTGACTCTTGATACCATATTTGTACCAAACACAGGAAAGAGGAGTGGAAAACTGAAGGCCTCTTATAAACGGGATTGTTTCAGTCTTGGCAGTAATGTTAATATAGATTTTTCTGGACCAACCATCTATGGCTGGGCCGTGTTAGCCTTTGAGGGTTGGCTTGCTGGCTATCAGATGAGTTTTGACACAGCCAAATCCAAACTGTCACAGAATAATTTCGCCCTGGGTTATAAGGCTGCAGACTTCCAGCTGCACACTCATGTGAATGATGGCACTGAATTTGGAGGGTCTATCTACCAGAAGGTTAACGAGAAGACTGAAACGTAAATAAACCTTGCTTGGACGGCTGGCAGTAACAATACCCATTTTGGCATCACTACTAAATACAAGCTGGATTGTAGAACTTCTCTATCTGCTAAAGTAAATAATGCCAGCCTGATTGGACTGGGTTATACTCAGACCCTTCGACCTGATGTCAAACTGACCCTATCAGCTTTAATCAATGGAAAGAACTTCAATGCAGGAGGCCACAAGTTTGGGGTGGGATTTGAACTAGAAGCTTAATGTGGTTTTGAGTAAAGCATCCGATTTGTCCCTGGAGGTGAAGAGAACCCACTATGTTTTGGCCTTAAAATTCTGTGAAATTTCAAAAGTGTGAACTTTTTATTCTTCCAAAGAATTGTAATCCTCCCCACACTGAAGTCTAAAGATCGCAAGTCCATCCTAAGGGAGGTACTTGAAGGCATGCCTGGAAGTTGTCATGTTTGTGCCACATCTCAGATGAGTTCCGCAGTGTTATTTTAAATGTGTTCCTCAGCAACAATGTAGTGTCATGTTACAAAGGAAATGACCCGATCCTCTAGTTTGTACATCACGTCCTGCATGTCCCACACCACTTTTTCATGACCTTTTAATATATTGGTCTCTGTGCTGTAGTGTAATCTTTGGTTTTACATCAGAGTAAAATAAAATAAACCCATCACATTTGGGGAAAAAAAATTTACTACAAAGCTACAATAATCAAAATAGTGTGGGTACTGATATCAGGATAGATGTACAGAACAACGGAATAGAATTGAAAGTACAGAAATAAACCCATACATCTATGGTCAATTGATTTTCAATAAGGGCACCAAGACCATTCAACAGAGAAAGAATAGGCTCTTTCTATATATTGACATGGAAAAATCTAAAAAAATATATTAAGCGAAACAATCAAGGTATAGAAGAATATACATATTTTGCTATTTTTTATAGAAAATTGAGGAAGCACAATTTAAAAATATGTATATATTTGCACTTGCTTGTATGTATGTATACACACACACACACACACACACACACACAGAATATACATCCATCCACATATATGTGGAAAATCTGAAAGGATAAGCCTGAAAGTAATAAGTATTGTTACTTGTTGAAGGGAAAGGGAGAAATCTGGAAATGTAGGAGAGGTTGAAGGGAGACTTTTCAATCTATATCTTTTTTCATTTAAAAAAGTTTTGATCCATGTGACTATATCATTTAAACTAATAAAGACCTTTGTTACATGGTTATTCAAATATGTTTATAGCAGCTTTATCTACAATAGCCAAATTATAGAAACAGCTCAAATATCCATCAACTGATGAATGGATAAAGAAGATGTAGCATATATGTGCAATGGAATATTACTCAGTTTAATAATAATAAAATAATTTTAAAATTATTTAAAATTATTTTAACACAACTATTTTTTATTTAAATTCAAATTAGTTAACATACAGTGCAGTACTGTTTCCAGGAGTAGAATTTAGTGATTCATCACTTACATATAACATCCAGTGCTCATCCCAACAAGTGCCCTCTTTAACACCCATCACCCATTTAGCCCATTCCCCCACCCACTTCCCCTCCAGCAATCCTCAGTTTTTAACATAACTATTTTTAAATAAAATTAGAAACTAGAGACATTTTCAAATTTTGCAAATCACTGTAGTCAAGACAAATTTTATGAACCACAAAAAGAAGGGAGTGAGAGTCTGTACAAGTTGATGAAGGGTTGTGTTCTCCATCTGATAGCAATAGATGCCCTAGTTTGCCTGCATTATTTATAAATAACCTGCCTTTTAAAAAAATATCTACAGCAACTGATTCCAGTAGAAACTGCGCTTCCATCTTGCTTCACACTGATGGTTTTAAACAGGGGTAGCTGAGCTGATCAGGCTGTACTATAAAAAAAATGTATTGGTTTCAATATTGGTAAAAATTATATTGGAGATGGTAGTAGGACTATGAGTAATTTTAATTTTATTCTTTCTATTCCCTGTATTTTCCATGTTTTTCACTGAGCTTAATTTTCATAATCCGGGATAAAACTGTATTTTATAAGACAAATGATTGTGGTGAGAATACAGAGGATGAACTGCAGCAGGAAAAGACTGCAGCAAAACATCAATCAGGAGTGTGCTCCGAAGTTAGGGAACAGATGACAAGTATCTGAATAAAAGCAGAGGCAGTGAGGGTAGAAATAGATGTTGAAGAGGTGAACTGACCAGGCCAGTTGGGTAGAAGTGATGAAGAAACTTTAAGAATAAGTCTCAAATCTCCATGTAGGTAACTGCCACCAGCAACATTAAAGAAAAGAAGAGGTGAGTTGGTTACAGGATGGAGGGTCTGTTCAAGTTTGGTTTGGGTTATAATGAGTCTGAGAAGTATGGGGCCCATCCAGGTGTAGTTGTCAAGTCAACACTGGAAATACAATGATGGCACCCAGAAATAATTAAAATTGGAGATTTAACCCTATAGGTATTAGCTGAGGCCATGGGGATGGATGGCTTGCTCAGAATGTGCCAAGAGAAAAATTAGAAGAAAATGATCTAGGATAAAAACCTGGAGAATGCCAGGATTTAAAGTGGAAGGAAAGAAAGCAGAGGACAAAGCAGAAATAAATGTATGCAGGTAATTGGGAGAAAATGGTCTGATGTAAAGCCAAAAAAATATATACATTTTCAAGAAGGAAACTGAGATCAACAGCAAAAAATTCTGAAAGATTAGAGGATAAAGCCTAAAAATGTCCATCACATTTAGCAGTGATGAGGTCCCTATTGACCTTAGTGGGGGCAGTGACAGTCAAATATTGAAGCTGAAAGCTACACAGAGGTAGGTGTAAAATGGAAGGGGAACATTTCAACCAATAAGACTAAATCATTCAGTGGCAAACTTTCACACTATATGTATACCATTCATTGCAAATCTTTTTTTTTTTTAGTTTTTACTTTTTTTTAGTAATCTCTACACCCAACATGGGGCTCGAACTCACAAACCCATGATCAAGAGATGCATGCTCCTCTGACGAAGTCAGCCAGGTGCCCCTCATTGCAAATCTTTAATAAGTGAACATGGAAACTATACTCTCTTCTGCTTCATAGCAAAAAGGTAAAGCAATATAGTACAGTGATTAAATATATTCCCTGTATGCAAATCCTGTTCTATTACCTGTTTACTGTGTGACTTTGGCCAAGCAACTCTGTGCCCTACATTCATTCCTCATCTTTAAGACGGGGATGGAAATCATACAACATCCACGGGTTGTTGAGGATCAGATGAGGCAATGTGTATACAGCAACTGGCTTAGTGTCTGCTCCACTCTAGAGTCAGATGTTCTATCTCCTAGTTCTTCCATCTGTGCAAAACCAAAAAGAAATGAAATCTAGATCTCCCCAACTGAAGGACTCCTTGTTATGCTTACTCATTCACTTGATAGTGAACATGCATTGAGCCCCTTCCATGGGCCAAATACATGCTGGATCCTGGGGACACAAAAATGATTCAGGTTTGGTCCCAACTCTCACAGGCCAGAGGAAGCAATGGCTACATTAAAAAAAAAACAAAAACAAAAGGTGGCAGGAAAAATCACAGAATGTGAAATTACTTATTAGGGTTATGGGAAAACAAACAAGAGAACACAAATTTATGAGTATTTACATAACAAAATGATGAAAACAACACTTACGATTCTCTCCCTAGCACTTTTCACAGTTCTTCATTACAATATCCTGAGTAAGATTAAAAAAAAAAAAAAAAAAAAAAACAGGGGCACCTGGGTGGCTTAGTCAGTTGGGTGTCCAACTCCTGATTTCACCTCAGGTCATGATCTCAGGGTCCTGGGATTGAGCCCCGTGTATGGCTCCACACTCAGCAGGGAGTCTGCTTGAGGATTTCTCTCCCTTTCCCTCTGCCCCTCCCCACTAAAATAAATAAATAAATCTTAAATAAATAAATAAACAAATAAATAAATAACAACAAAAACTAAACTAAACTGCCAGTTAACTAATTTTTGTATGCTTTATAAAATATTAATCACTTATTCTAAATACCTATGTTTAATCTATTTTATTCTTCTCTCCATTTCTCAGTAACTTCATGACATTAACAATAAATCTCCTGAGTCACCTTTTGAAGGTTTCTGTATCCCATATGCAGTAAATCACAATGTAATCTCATTAAGATGTAAAAGCTTTCTCTGCCTTACAAACAGCTTATTTACTTAATCAGAATATAAAAGCTAAAGTTACTTAATGGAAAGTATTCAATAGACCAATGAAAATGGGAATATTAAAGCATCTTTTAATATGATCTCAGTAGAGAGAAATTAATGTTTCATCCTGTAAGATGCCTTCTTGAGATCCTGTATCCTTAATCATCCCTCTCCATTAATTGCCCTATAATCTGATGTCATAACTGGCTATAAAAAGCATTCTGCTCACCTAGGTAGGACTCTAAAGACCTAGGTTTCAGGTCTTAGAAGATCGTTTTCATGATCTGGGACTAATTCTTTAACTTCTCTGCAACTTCAGTGAAGGAACTGAAAATACCTGTCAGCCCAGTCAAGGTTGTCGAAAAAAACATACAAAGAAATTTTTGCCAAAGTGCTCTTCAAACAGTCAAGTACAAAACTACTGCAAAGTATTCTACTGGACTGTGACTTACCTGGATTATAACTGCTATAGTAGATGAGTTTTGTTTTCTTAATTACTTATTCCAAAATAGTCCAAAGGAAACTAAACAGATTGGAAGTTTGTAAATATCTACTGAGTATGTTTCGTTTAGTGGAAAATGCCTCATTTAATGTAATAAAATGTCAGGACAGTGCAGAGCTAGGTATCCTGAATTTCCTCCTACTAATGTATACAAATGTGCCATCTCCACCCCTGTCCTTCAAACTGTTTAGAAACAAGAAACATAGGCTATAAATTAATGAAGTGAACTAAGAAGAAAGTAAAATGACAAAACTATTCAACAGTTATTTATTGAGTGCCTGCTTTGTGCCAGGAACAATTCTAAGCCTTTGGGATATAATAGTGAACTAAACAAATGAAAAAACTCCTGTCCTTATGGAGCTTACATTCTAGCAGAAGAAGGAAGGGGGAGATAGACAATAAATAAAACACATAAGAAGTAAATGGCAGAGTGTAATGGAAAGTGATAAGTGTTTGGGGAAAAACAGCAGAGCAGGTAAAGGGTCTCAAGAATAGGAAAGCAAGACAGGCTTCCTTCAGAAGGTGACACTGGAGCGAAGAATTGAGTAAAGTTTAGGACGTTAACCTCTTCATCCCAGGCACAGAGAACCAATGTGCAAAGACCCTAATGCAGAAGCTTGCTAGAAAATGCTTGAGGAGCAGCAAGGTGATAGAAGAGAACATATGAAGATGCAAAAGGAACAGAGAAATTGAGAGCAATATAAAGAAACAGACTACCTGTCTGAATCTGCTTTGTACAGCACTGACTGATTTCAGCTCAGGTCATGATCTCAGGGTACAGCTCTGATTATGTTGGCTGATAAGCTGGGCACCACGGCACTACAAGTTAGAAAAGGGGAAAAATCTCCTTGACCTTCTGTTTCTGAGTCTCTTTTCAAGCAGGGCCAAGACCATCTCCTTCCTAGACAGTGTTTTTTGAATTTGACTAATGAACAGATCCCTTCCATAAAGGGGAAAAAAATTCTGGCATAGTCCCTCAGATAAATAAGTCATTTTTACCATAATATTGTATACACACAAATACATAACTGAATACCAATAGTACTAAACAAATACATAAGACAAAAAAATGCATTAATTACAAGCAAAACTGAAAAATAAATAAAATTCTAATTAACAATGCTCATTTACTGCAATTGATACTGGTGTTTTGCTGGAACTATAAGGAGATTTTACAACACTGACTACTAACAGCAAAGTTTTTTTTGAGTTAATTATGAAAACAATGCATGATGCTAGATGATAACTCAGTTCTGCTCATTTTTCACTATCAAAACTACTGTGAAATCCTTGGTTTTGGCCCTTTCTTGGCACAAGAACATTATTTACAAATTAAACCCACCTTTTGTCTTTTCTCATAGGCTCCGACAATGAAAGCAGGATTACTCAGTGACAGCAACATTATAGGCACAAATGCTATACACTGAGGGTCCTAATGAGTCAAAATACGTTTAAATTCTTTAGGGGGATTATCCCTGGAACAAAAACACAAAAAAACTTCTTATGAAAGGTACACCTCTGAGAATATGCTTACATGTTCCCAGGGATCCGGATCTTTGGCTGCATCTCAGCATATAGTTAATAAGCAGAGAAGAGACCACTGAGGTGTGTGTAGAGTGTGATGTATGCAAGAGAAAAATATGCCAAATTAGAGCATCTGTTTTCCTTAAATTACTTTGGGAATATCATTTAGCAACTTACTATTTCATTGAAAACTAGCAGCAGTAGATAATTTTTTATCAAATTCAAAGCCCTCATTTGCCTCAATTAAATTAAATCAAGCTTATGAGCACTGAGTTACTAAGAAACATTCTTTAAAAAACTACATAAGGGGCGCCTGGGTGGCACAAGTCAGTTGAGTGTCCAACTCTTGGTTTCAACTCGGGTCATGGGCTCTGTGCTCAGTGCGGAGTCTGCTTGAGATTCTCTCCCTCCCCACCCTCCCCCTTGAGCTCTCTCTCTCTCTAAAATAAATCAATCTTTGGGCGCCTTGGTGGCTCAGTCAGTTAAGTGTCTGCCTTTGGCTCGGGTCATGATCCCAGGGTCCTGGCACTGAGCCCCGCGTTGGGCTCCCTGCTCCGCGGGGAGGCTGCTTCTCCCTCTTCTTTTGCCCCTTCCACCCACTCATGCTCTTTCTCTCTCTCATAAGTAAATAAACAAACTCTTTAAAAATAAAATAAAATAAAATAAAATAGATCCTGAACACTACATCAAAAACTAATGATGGTTTTTGCTGTAGTATGCTGGCTAATTCAGAACGCCTGTCTGAATCAGCTTTGTACAGCACTGATTGATTTCAGCTCAGGTCGTGATCTCAGGGTACAGCTAATTGAACATAATAAAAAAATAAATAATAAAATAAACAAAAATTAAAATACATAAATAAAAATAAAATACTATTTTATTATTCTAATTGTGCACAAAGGTCATTTCCTAAAGACTGATTTTTTTGCTTTTGCTTTTGCTTTTTCATGACTTCCTTTAGGTATATGGATTTAACACACTATATAGTGTGTATTATCTATCATGTATTGTTCCAAGTGTTTAATAATTATTAATTAATTTAATCCTAACATCAATTCTCTGACTTATTTGCTATTATTATTCCCACACTGCAGAGGGTGAAACTGAGTTATAGAGAGATTGTGTAATATGCCCACAGCCACACATCTGATTAGTAGCAGAACCAGGATTCAATCCAAACATCTGGCTTCAGAGTACATATGTTTAACTACCACACTATGCTACCTTACATTTACTCATGGGCCTTCAACAAATACCTATTTTCTTTTTCCTTAATGTATTTATAGCAATTAATCATATTTATGATTTTCAATATACAAGACTGGAAATCTAGAAAAGTGAAATAGGTGAATTTTGCTGGGTACCAAAAGCAAACTATCATGGCAGTTTTGCAGAAGTAAAAGTGTTAGGGTTACTGGATGTGTTTACTCGTCAGATACAAGAATCACTGTCCACAGAGTGTTCTCTGATTATTACATAGTTAACTTCTGTTGGCAAGGAAGATTAGCATTGGAACCTGGCTACTGCCACAATGAGGAACAACCCTGTGAAAAACTGAACAGAAGCATAAACCTCTCTAGAGGATAACCTTGACAGGCAATAGGAAAGCAACAGTTCCTAGAATGTGAAGCATAGATTGGTACACATAAATTGTGACTCAAGCGCAATCTGTTATGAATTAGTCACTTTATGGACCATTCAGGACACATTTTTCACCCATGTCTGGTTTCTGTCTCCAGACACAAGGTGACACACAGACCTCACACCATTAACTGAATAATATTCCATGCATGAAAGTAATTGTCATATTGCAGAATTGTCTGTTACAAGCAAATGGATGCGCTAATGAGAAGCCTTACAGAGAGATTTCCTTAGAAGTGCAGAATGCTCTAGAATGCATGTTGAGAAACCTTCGTGCTTTGGGAAGTTACTAGGAAAGAGGGCTCCTGGTCAAATAGTAGAATGTGGTAGACACTATCCACTCCCTCTTAGAGGTTCTCAACCATTAGCAAATACAAAAGCTCCCAGAAGCCTTTTGATTTCTATTGTGTCATGAAGTGATTCAACTGATTAAACCTTTTATCACGTAATACCTACAAACAGCTTGGAGAATGTAGTTTGATAGACTGTGACTCAGTGAAATCCCCACTATTCTGGATCTGCCTCCTGGCTCTGTGAGAGGTTTGATCCTGTCAGGCTCCTACAGTTGGTCAGAATCAGAAAGGCAGACTTAGCTGAGGAGGAAGGTAACTTTGAAGGGGGCCTGATTCTTGTATCCTCTGGCCTTCTAGGAAAACTACTCAGAAGGCCAAACTATTCACACAGTTTGCTTAGTAGCCAGACATCAGAAGTAGGGGAACGACTTCAGATGCCTAAAGGTTTCTGGCTAATACCATCTGATACATGTGCCCCTGGCCCTTGGCACCACACAGACCTCATCCCTAGCCAGCACATTTTTTCCCTAAACAGTGATTGGATGGACACTCAAGGACCACACCACTCACTCTAAGCTTCTACAGCTACCCAAGACCCTTTCTGATTTTTCATCACCTTTTCGGCTATTTCAAAACAGGTCTGTTACAGCCAGGGTTTGGAATAATAACAGTGAACATTTTTTAGTACTTCCCCAATGTCAGGTACTGTATGCAGCTGATAATCATTAGCCTTATAATTTTCTCTACAGCACCATGAGGTCGACCCTATTATGACGCCTATTTTATTCATGAGGACCTGAGGCTCAAAGAAGTCAAGTAGCTTCCCAAACATCACAGAGAAAAAGCGGCCAAGTCAAAATTTGAATCCAGGCCACCAGTTTTCAGAATCTATGCCCTTTATCAGCTGCTTTCATGATATTAAGACCTGAGAACTCTCTAAGTTTTTTTAAGGCTGTGTGGCATGATCAGTATGTCACCTCTATAGCTTAATTCTCAGAGGGGGGATTATTTTTACATTCTTGCCAGCAGTCTCTGTGCTCCCCCAAATTATCACACATCATGACTGCACAGCAGCTACGTGATCACCTCTCAAACCAAGCAGCAAAAGTCGCTGCATGGAATCCTAAGCACATTAGAAAGGACCCGGGCTAGATTACTAGCCTTTTCTGTGCCTTGATCTCCTCAGCTGTAAAACAGAAATTGTGCTTGCACTAATTTATAACGTGGCAGGGAAAGTATTATGAATGCACTTTCAGCTGCCTGGGGGAAGTAATGACATCCACAATCTTTTGGGTTTTTTTTAAAGATTTATTTATTTGAGAGACAGGAAGTGAGCAGTGGCAGGGAGGGGCAGAGGGAGAGGGAGAGAGAATCTCAAGCAGACTCCACGCTGAGTGTGGAGCCTGACACGGGGCTCGATCTCACAACCCAGAGATCACGACCTGAGCCAAAATCAAGACTCTCTTGCTGTGTCTCTCTCTCTGTCAAATAAATAAATAAAATATTTTTTTTAAAAAAAGATACCACTTCATACCCATTAAGATGTTTATTATCAAAACAAAACAATACAACATAGAAATTAGAACTCTATGTATTGCTGGTGGAAATTAACACCGGAGACTGTGGAACTGTGGCAAACACAAGGTCAATTTTTCAAAAAATTAAACGTAGAATAACCACATGTTCCAGAAATCCCACTTCTGGGTACATACCCAAAAGAACTGAAAAAGGACCCGAAGAGGTATTTGTATAGCTATGTTTACAACAGCATGAGTCACAATAGCCAAAAGGTAGAAGCAACCAATGTCCATCAATGAATGATTAGATGAACAAAATGTGGTACATGCATACAATGGAATATTATTCAGTCTTCAAAAGGAAGGAAATTCTGACACATGCTACAACATGGATTAATCCTGAAGACATTATGCTAGGTGCACAAAAAGACAAATTTTGTATGATTCCACTTATATAATGTACCTAGAGTAAGCAAATTCACAGAGGCAGAAAGTAAAATGGTGGTTGCAAGGGATCAGGGTTGGGGGAAGTGGAGAAAAACACTTGCATGTCTAAATGCAATAAAAATATATATATACAAAGAAAAGCTAGAGCATAAAAGTAATTGAAAAGCTTCTAATTTAAACAATAAAAACAGTTTTTAGGTAAACACATATGGTTAAGTCCTAGATCTGTTTACAAAGTAATGAAAGAAAATATATACATGACAAAAAATACATAGTAAATTATTACATGGAGAAGAGTTCAGAAATGTAATTTTTAAAGATTCCCTGCATTATCTAGTAAAGGAGATAGAAATAAACATCTAAAAACAGTCATTCTTATACATTTCTGGTTGCAACCTATGATTGTTTCAATCTTCTAAAGAATAAGTTTTAAATGTTCAACATAAGTTATAAAAGCATCCCTATTGTTGCTCCTTTTGGAGAACTATGCCCCAAATCTCTAGACATAGAGATTTGCCTACAGGCATTTCCTTAGGAGGTGACCAAGCTGAAATGGCTATAGAGATCAAGGAGGAAACAAGAATGAGTAAAAGTGGCCTGGTCAAGACCGAGACAATGTCCCCACCAGTTGCAGCAAATCATTGTCCTGCAAATGTATTAGAGACCAAGGTTTGCATAGACTCCAATTCTAAAAACAAAAAACACTGCCTTTGTGATGTCTTCCACATATAGAAGAATGGAAGCGGCTTACAGTTTGGTGTGACAGAGGAAAGACATTGTCCCTACTTTCTGCCCTCGAAGAACAAATGAAGGCATCCATAAGGTAGTGCCTAATATGACTCAGGTACCAGAGAAGTCTCACTTCTGAGAGTGGGCCTTCCGCTCACTTCTGGAAGAGCCTACTGATATTCACTTCCTGGGGCCACTATGGACCTACCCCATTCACATCATCTTGATGACTTGCATCTATACACTGCCGGTTGGTCTCTACAGACCTGCGTTTGTCAAATCTTAAATTCTTCTGCAAGATGGGGAGCCAGCAGAGGATGAGGACATAAGTGAATTTGGGTTTTGTGGTTTTTTTCTTTTTATAATTTTTTAAAAAACATGCTAATATGTAACAGGTTTGCTAGCCCTCTACACAATTTTACAAGTCATTGTGACAGAACAGTCCTTCATCTCCTACCAAATGGCATAGCACATCCTTACTTGTAAACACCCAAGGCACTTTTCCCATTTTTATTAAGGTACTCAATCACCACAATTTGTTTTCCCTTGGAAATAGTTAAATTCTTTAGGTTACGGGTCTCCACTGACTTATTTAGTTACCATTTCCTTCATACATGCCAAGACACTGCTTTTCCAGTGGGGTCTCCTTTAAAACTCAACAGAATATCCCAATACCACTGCTTTACCTGCTCATCCTTCTCGCTTACACCCAAAGATGTTTATGGCAGGGCCAACTAGTGACACAGGAGCTGAATAATAATAAGGACCAGTTTCCACAAAGCTCCAACAACCCTGTACAAAGCATGCCCTTCCTGAAACACATCAGCAGGAAGCAGAGTTTTTCTTAAGAAGGGGAGGTGGTTTCAGGCAAGCAAAGAGGAAGGAAGGAAACACAGAAGGGGAAAAAAGTGGAAGTGTAGGGGCTGGGGGTGGAGAGAAGGATAAAATGGCCTGGGAAGTCAGTATCTGTCCATGGGATAAATGAGAGAGGACACACTGGCCTGGAAAGAATCTTGGCTGGATACGAAGAACTCAAAATCTGAAGGAGAAGGCAAGTCAAGTTAAAAATTTTGAAAACAAACAATATGGCCGAGTTAGTGGGAGAAAGTATTTTGATTATGCATGCACAGAAGCAGAGATACCTGGCAAAATATGACAGCTTAAATAAACATGTTAACAACTTCAGCCAGGGGGTGATGTTATATAATTACTAGGTCTTTGTGAAAGCAAGAGATATTGCTATAGGTTTTAATAAATTTGGTGTTTCAGGATCTGATAAAAGACATAGCAGTTAAGACTTAGAAATAGCTTGGCGGAGGGGGGGCGGGGTCCCTGGGTGGCTCAGTTGGTCAAGCATCTGCCTTCGGCTCAGGTCATGATCTCAGGGTCCTGGGATCGAGTCCCGCATCGGGCTCCCTGCTCAGCGAAGAGTCTACTTCTCTCTCTGCCTGCTGCTCCCCTTGTTTGTGCTCTCTCTCTCTCAAATAAATAAATAAATAAAATCTTAAAAAAAAAAAAAAGAAATAGCTTGGATATAGGAAGGGAAAAGAAGAAATCCCCTAAATGACTCATTTCCCAACCAATCCAGTCCCACTCATTCTTTAAACTCTAATCAAGTCCCCGATGAACCTCTGTGAAGCCAGCTTTGGCTTCCAGTCCAAAGTGGAATCTTTCTCTCTTAAACATATCATTTACTATCCACCACTCATTCTTCACCCAATCCTATGCCACTGTATACAGCTATGAATTTTTGATATCTTGTCTCTGCAGTTAGAATAAAAGGTTCATAGTATTCTACAGATTTAGGTGCTTCATTAACTCTGAGGAGAAATAAAAAAAATAAAATAAAATAAAAATAGAGGAGAAATAAATTTTAAAAACAGAGATAGAAGTATGGCTTCCAAACCTACATATGTTTACAATTCAATGTTACTACATGATTTTGTTTCAATCAGTGGTGATGTATTGGCCAAAAAATCCATTCTTTTTGTTTTATTTATTTATTTATTTATTTAAATTCAGTTAATTAACATATAGTGTATTATTAGTTTCAGAGGTAGAGGTCAGTGATTAGTCTTATATGATACCCAGTGCTCATTACATCACGTACCCTCCTTAATGTCTATCACCCAGTTACCTTATTCTCCCCACCCCTGTCGCCTCCAGCAACTCTCAGTTTGTTTACTATGGTTAAGAGTCTCTTAGGGTTTGTCACCCTCTCTGATTTTGTCAAAAAATCCATTCTTGGGGCACCTGGGTGGCTCAGATGGTTAGGCGTCTGCCTTTGGCTCGGGTCATGATCCCAGGACCCTGGGATCGAGCCCCGCATCAGGCTCCCTGCTGGGCGGGGAGCCTGCTTCTCCCTCTGTCTCTGCCTCTCTCTCTCTGTCTCTGACTCTCATGAATAAATAAATAAAACATGTTAAAAAAATCCATTCTTAATCTCAAAATGATCCCTATATTTGGGCCTTGATAGTTCTAGAGTTCCTCTTGAGGCACTGGTTCCCGAGTTGAATATGCAGACTCCAGAAGAATGCACTGGTGTTCCAGGGACCTCTCCTCACCCAGGCCCATGCTCCCAAATATGGAGCATAATATTTGGAGGCTACTTTAAAGATGTAATTTAATTCGTGATTTTTTAAAATTTTATTTTATTTTGGTTTTTTTTTGTTATGTTAGTCACCATACAGTACATCATTAGTTTTTAATGTAGTGTTCCATGATTCATTGTTTTTGTATAACATCCTGTGCCCCATGCAGTACGTGCCCTCCTTAATACCCATCACCGGTCTAACCCATCCATCCCTCCACGCCCCTCCCCTCTAAAACCCTCAGTTTGTTTCTCGGAGTCCCTAGTCTCTCATGCTTCATGATTTTTAAAAAGCAATTATATGTGAAAACACACTTACGTTATAAAGAGGTAAAATAAAACTTCAAAAAGTCACACAGACTACTTTGGGCTAAATTTTCAGATACTAATGCTACTTATTTACCAACATCTGCAGTAGAAAAATACTCTGGTACAAAATTGAGGTAAGCACAATTTTAAGTTTCCACAAAACTGAGAATAAAGTGCCAACTATAAGAACAGCAACTCATGATCAAGCTCTTCCTCCAAGTAAAATATGAACATTTATTCATTTCTTTTTCCAGTCCCATAGGAGTTATGGTGCCCATTTGACATATGGTGAAACTATAAATTTACATAACCTGCCCAAGTTCAAGTCACTAATAGGTAACAAGGGTGGGATTCAAACCCAGGCCTATCGAACATCAATGTTGTTGTTCTAACCAGACAGTCTCCTGAGTGGGACTGACAGATGCTTGGACTTGTAGACGCAATGAGTTTTCAAGAGAATAATTCAAATCATCAGCAAAATATTACATCTTTGAACAAACAGTTCAATAGCCCTTTACTGCCATGTCTACCGGCATTTTCTAGATAAGAGAAGAGTAATATTAGATGCTGACAAGTGTTCAAGATAAGAAAGAGTCCTCTGGATTTAAATAAACTCCTAGAGTAGGTCCTAACACAGTGGGTACTCAGTACTGTATCATATATAATTATAAGAATAATTAATAATTGGAACCCCCTAGAATAAAAAATATGCCAGAATCTGGAAACATGGAGAATTTGTCTTATAAGAAATTAATTGGCTCCCTCCCCCAGGCTAGTTTTTCAGGAGCTTTTTCATGAATCTAAGAATAAAATCTCAAAATTTCAACAATGTTTCTAATCATAGTGAATAGTGTTTGGTGTTTTGTAACCTTCACTGTGGAATCCTTGAGGTCTTTCCAAAAGGGATAGCCTAATTATAGCTGCCAACATTGCAGAGAAAGTGCATCACTGCTGTTACATACATCAGCAAGGAAATGGGACAGACAGAGGAAGGATTTTCATGTTGGGGGAAGGAGAGTAGGGTATATGACTAATGCCGGCATACCTCTGGAAAAGATATAGCATTTTGCTCTTGAATGAAAAGATAAGCTTGTGTATTGTATTAAAATCAAGCCCTTTGACTGAAACAGGATAGCCTAGAAATAGTTCAGAAGCACGGGATACTTGAAACTGAAAATGTGCTTTCAAAGAGGTTATATTTATAAACCAAATATGCACAGGAAATTTTGTTATTCTACTTCTATTCCATAGCCTAAAGATCTGTATTGTCCTAGCACAAAGACCTTCTTGGACTGAAGCCCAGTCACAGTTGTTTACTTAAAAATCATGAAAACCTGACGAAAGACCATCTTTTTCCAGATAGCACCTTCCTGTAAAGATACCCTTCACTCACCTCCGTATCCAATACCAAGTAGTGACTCTGTTGTCCTCTCTCTGACCACTGACCTGCATTCTTAGAAAAAGCAAAATGCAAAGTTTAAAATAATTTCCTATTTTATATTCAACTTGTGTCTCCTTAAAGATTTTAAATTTCTATGAAACCTAAAAATGTATACAACTTCATCTGTAATATATTCCCCAACCACTCAGCACACTTGTAACCCTATCATTTGGACAATTTCTAATTTAATTTCATGCTTAATAATGAAAATTTTAGTAAACTGATATGTTTCTGGAGGGATATTTAGCAGTATCTCTTAAATGTGCACATTCTTTGCCTCAGCAATTCCATGCCTAGAAACTACTTTTTTATATTTTAATTTTTTTAAAGATTTATTTATTTGAGAGAGAGAGAGAAAACACAGTGGGGGGAGGGGCACAGAGCAAGGGAGACTCCAGCTGAGTGTGGAGCCCAATATGGGGCTCAATATCATGTCCCTGAAATCATGACCTGAGCCGAAATCAAGAGTTAGATGCTTAACCGACTTAGCCACGCAGTGCCCCTATTAACTAATTTTTTAGAAATGCTGACACAAATGCTCAAAACTGTAAATGTAGAAATGTTTATTGCAGTGCAGCACTGTTTGTAATACCAAATCTTGGCACCAACCCAAATGACCATCAACAGGACAATGGTTAAATAAATTACTGTGCAAACATATCAGGGAATGTTACAAAGGAGTTAAAAACAATGAATAGTGAGATGGATGAATGTTTAAGACACACTGCAAAGTAAAAACAAAAGCAATTTGCAGAAGAATATGCCTAGAATGATATTTTTTTGTTTTAAAAGTATATTTGTGTGTGCATATGTGCAAGTGTGTCTATGTGTGTGTGCTGCTATATATAATCCATCATCAACACTTCTCACCTTTGGTGGAGAAAGGGAAAAAATTGTATTGTTTGAAATTTTACAAAAATATAATCCTCTTGTAGCAAGTTTTAAATGGCATTTTTCTTTAAAAACTACCTTGGGAGCCTCAGTGGCTCAGTCGGTTAAGCGTCTGCCTTCGGCTCAGGTCACGATCCCCGGGTCCTGGGATCAGGTCCCATACTGGGCTCCCTGTTCAGCAGGGAGTCTGCTTCTCCCTCTACTCCTCGCTCCTGCTCGTGATCTCTCTCTCTCTCTCAAATAAATAAATAAAATCTTTTTTAAAAAAATTTAAAAATAAAAATAAAAAAATAAAAACTCTACCTCTAAAAATATGGGCCATCCCTTCTTACCAAACATTTCAAAATATCATGTCAGGTAACAACCCACCTTTTACAGATGTTTAATACGTGTGAATATACATACATAGATGTTTTAAAATGAAATACGAACACTTAAAGAGCATCCATTTGTACTCAGAGAAAAAGTTTTAATATTGAGGATGTATCTTCCTTCACCAACATGATTCCCAATGGAAAACAAAATTCCCTAGATAAAACTTTAAATCAAGGGACAGCTACTGTTCATAGGACCATCACATGGAGAGAGTACCCACAATAACTAGGCAACCCAAGGAGAGAAACTCACCATAAAAACCTTAAGTTACTGAAGAAAAAAAAAAAAAAGAAATGGCAAGCTTTCATTAGAAATTCAAAAATCAAGCAACTACATAGTACCTGACCATTTAATAGACCTTGGATTTAGTTTGGGTGAGGGGATAGTTTGCAGCAGTATATTTTTTATTCTTAGTCAAAGAAACTCTGGAACTGTTGTCCAACATGAGAATCCAAGTGAGAAATTTTAGTCATCCATGTACATGGTACACCTCCATACCATGGTTACTTGAGCTGCGTTTGCTTTGTTCAGTCCCCCTTAGAGACACTATGCTCCATAACGTTTTCATTTAACAGCTTTTTATCAGGGTATAGAGTGCAGCATATTGAATGGAATGGTTTTCATGGTATCTAATGTAAACTACTGCAGGGTACCTTCTGACAGGAGCCCAGAACGATACCCCCCTGCCCCACCTCCAAAAAAAAGAAAAATATCTGTAAGACAGCAAACAAAATTTCTGTGGCCAACAATTTAATTTGGGAGTCTGAGTGCTTATTATGCAGGAAACTTAAATATTTGTAAACCAAATAGAGTTAGAATTAACTAACATATGGACCTCTTTGCCTTGGGGTTTTTATTCTTGGGTAGCTCTCCCCAGCTGATGACCCGTTTTAACTGTGCCATGTAGGGCAGAACCAGTGCAAAGGAAAAGCCAGGAAGTACCAAATAGCCACAGGCTGCCACAAGGAAGCTCAACTAACTGTTGTATTTTGATTCTTTATTTGACAGTTGATATAATGGGCAAGAAAGTGTTTAATAGATATTTTTTAGGGAACTTAATCATACTACTAAAGCAACAGATTGCTAAGTGTTTCTGCTTTTTGCATGTACCTGGGTATACACATGGACTATTAAATAGACTTGCAGGCAAAGGAAGACTCTGCCATTATAAAATTCACCTCAGCATATGAAAGAGATTTGGTAAGTGCAAATCTTCAGATCGTCAAGATGCCATAATTTTTAAAATATCCTTTCAAAAAGACATTTATACTATGCAGCTCATTTCTGCAAAATGTGATTTGATTACAAAGTCCTCAGCAACTTACGAGATTTATTTTAGGAGACTGAGTCACTTCCCCCAAAGTTTTACAGCTATCTCTTGTCAGTGAAAAAATTCTAAGGCCTGAAAGCTCTCAAGGAAATGAACCAAAACATTCTGGAAAGCTCATTCTCCACAGGGAAGATAAGATAACCATGGCTTTAAGACCAGTAGGTAAAAGGAAATACACAGGGAAGAAGAATGGCAGAATGTAATAGAACCTCAGATCTTTTGAAAGAAATTTTAAGGGGTGCCTGGGTGGCTCAGGAGTTATGCATCTGCCTTTGGCTTGGGTCATGATCCCAGAGTCCTGGGATCGAGCCCTGCATCAGGCTCCCTGCTCCACAGGAAGCCTGTTCTCCCTCTCCCACTGTGCCTGCTTGTGTTCCCTCTCTCATTTTGTCTCTCTCTGTCAAAAAAATAAATAAAATCTTAAAAAAAAAAGAAAGAAACTTTTAAAAATAGAGACATGTCTGTCTCCCAGCTTACTAAATGTAGCCAGATTGTAAGCCAGACATTTTTTCAAGTTCTCAGGTTGCATATCAAGCATGTCCTACTTCAACACCATACTATCAACATTTTCTATAGCTTCTAGAATTTCTTTTAAAATTATGTTATATAAATGTGGTTTCAGCCTCATATCCACCTAAGATCAATGCTTTAGGTGACATTTGGCTTTAGTAATATACAATGGAATGACTAATTGGCTGTGGCTGCTTAATCCTGTTATATTATTAGGTTTTTACTATATGCAATTAAGTTCCAGGGAAAAGTCTTCTGTTTGAAGCTAACAATAAACTGCTTTCTTACAATTGGACTGTCTGTAGCAACTTGCAATATCCACACTGGATACACTTGATTCTTTAAATCATTCTTGATGGATGAGGAGATGCCTGGTACTGGAATATGAGACTGAGTAGGAGTCCCACTGTATTCTTTAATAGCTGAAAAGCCTAATTCTCCCTATGACTCTCCCCACAAACGTTTACTTACTTGCCCAAAGCACTAGTCATGCTTCTTTGTGCCATGCCTGCTAGGGTTATGTAGAAATAAAGAAATTTTTTGAAGTCTCTTCCTAGGTCTTTTAGTAGAAGAAAATGATGTTCTCATTTCCCAACACTCAATAACACTGTCCTGACCAAGCAGGAAGTTTCAAAGGGTATTCCTAGTCAAAAGTTTATAACTGAGAATGTAATGCTAATTTTTTTATGGTGAAGAAACCCTCAAAACACTCATATTAAATCCCAGGGGGGCTGGGTGGCTCAGTTGGTTAAGCATCTGCCTTTGGCTCAGGTCATGATCCCAGTGTCCTGGAATTGAGTCCTGCATTGGGCTCCCTGCTCAGTGGTGGGGAAGCTGCTTCTCCCTGTCCCTACCACTCCCCCCCCCCCCCCACGCGCTCATCTCTCTCTCTCTCTCTCTCTCTCTCTCTCTGCCTGAAATAAATAAATAAAATCTTTTTTTAAAAAAAAGAAAACAAATGTATTTTCACTCCTGTAATTTTCTTGTATCATCTTGGAAATTGTTTTCCGTCTTTGGGCATATTTCTGCACTCAAACACCTACCTCCTCATCTTCTAGCTCACCAGCTCCTGTGATCTCACTCCAGAAATCCTTCTGTCTCAGGTCTTTCATTTCTTTTTTTTTCTAAGATTTTATTTATTTATTTGAGAGAGAGAGAATGAGAGACAGAGAGCATGAGAGGGAAGAGGGTCAGAGGGAGAAGCAGACTCCCCGCCGAGCAGGGAGCCCGATGCGGGACTCGATCCAGGGACTCCAGGATCATGACCTGAGTCGAAGGCAGTTGCTTAACCAACTGAGCCACCCAGGCGCCCCAGGTCTTTCATTTCATTTCCTCCATCAGTCACCCCAAAGTCATCAAAGTCTTCCTTATCCTGCTAGATTCTTTGATCCATTCTTATAATCATCCTCTAACTCCATCTTCCTTCTCTCCTTCCACTGCATCCCATGATAAAGCTCAACAGTAATTAAACCCAGCCACCTAGTTAGACCATCACTGTAGCCCAACTGGTAGAAAAGTAAAATAAAACCAAACACAAAGACACTCTGGTCTGCCTTTCAACTCATGACCACAGATCTTCCATGGGACTCAGTACTGCCAGGCGACCTTGCTACACTTCTCCACTACACGTACTCTCTCACTTCCCTAGATGATTATGTCACGTGTTCCCCCCCCACCACTTCCGAATGCATACAAGCAGAAGCAGACCCACCACTCAACTGCCTCTAGAAACATCTTTGCTACATTGCCTCCGCTCTTCTAGGTGAAGTGCCTCTGCCCCTGTTGAAGTCCAAGGCCCCAACTTGTGCCCTAAATCCCATCTGCTCTCATCTTTTCAAGGATTTATCTCTTGGGAGCATCCCCTCTCCTGCGTCATCAGTATCATCTGGACAATGTCTACTAGATCATATCCACTAATGAAAAACCTAAAAATGCCTTTGCTTTATTCTGAATGCCTCTGTTGGCACTCCCCCATTGCTTCACCCCCTTCAGAGTGAACTTGTCAAGACACCAACAATCTCCATTCCACGCTGCCAAGCACAATGCTCATTACTTTTTGCCACCCATGGTCACTCCTCTTACAGTCCTTGGCCTCTCAGCTCTAACCAGCACTGTGGATTACTCTCTCCTACTTGATTATACTCTCCTTTTTTCTCATGGCTTTCAGGACACGTCCTTCACATGGTTTTCTTTCCTGGCCACACTCTCTTGGACTTCTGCGACTCTTTCTGCCCTCTGCGCAGCCTCCATCCTAGACCCCCTTCTAGGTGGTATAGTGATGGACTCTCTCAGGGCAGCTTCCTCCAGCTCCATCAATTTGTTAATGATTCCTTGATTCCAGATTCACGGACCTAACTTCCTTCTTGACATGTGCACCTACGTCTAATAGGCATGTCTAATTTGACACAGATAAAATAATTCTTGACTCCCTCTTCTATTCCTCCCCATTCCCCCAATTACTCCTCCCTCAATTAACTGAACTACTCTGGTCAAGAATTAAGGAGCTACCCTAGATTTTTTTCTTTCCCACATTACCCAATACTGAACCATGAGGAAATTCTCTTGATACTATCTTCAATAATATCCTATATACATTCTACTCCTATCAGCCTCTCTGCTATAAGCCCAGGATAAGCTCACATTCTCTCTCACCTTCACTGCCACCAGACTTTGACCTATGATTCATTTTCCACCAGCAACCAAAGTGATCTTCTAAAAAAATCAAACCTTGTTACTCTGCTAGTTAAAATCCTTCACTGGTCTCCCCTGTACTTCGAATAAAATCTGAACTCCCTATGATGGCTTACAAAATTACCTGTGATCCAGTGTGTCTATTTCTCCGACCCCCAGTATGTCCTATGTGTCCCTTATCCACTGTGCTCTAGCAACACTGGTCCTCTCTCCGTTCCAGAAACCTGCCGCTCATTCCTGCCTAGGGCTTACGCTAGAACCGTTCCTTCCTATCGCTGATATTTGCATGGCTTGCTCCTTCTTGTCACTCAGCTTAAAAGTCACCTTTCAGAGAGTTTTTCCTGACCCAACATAAAGTCTACCCAATCACTCTTATCATATTACCCTGTTTTATTACCTGCATTGTACTTACTTAAAATATTACCTGATATTTTTCTTTACTTTTAAAATTTTTTTTATCTTTCCCCTCTCGAATATGAGCTCCACAAACAGGGGCCTTCTCTGTTTAATTCACTGTTGTATTTTAGGACATGGACACAGGTGCTCAATAAATATTTGGGTGCTCAATAAATATTTGATAATGGATGCTTTTATAGAGAGCTTCATCAAAGAATATGAGCTTTCTGGCTTAAAAAAAAATAGTTACCTGCTTCCAAAATGAAAATAATACACTTGGATTTGTGTGGCAGACAATACTTTCAAAGCATTTTCATAGACAGTTTGTTCAGTCTTCCCAATAACCTTTTAGGAGTTTACCACGATTCTTCATTTCTCCAGCAGAGAGAGAAAGATGCTAAATGGTTTATACTGGGTTACACGATCAGACATCACAGTGCTGGGAACAAAACCTAATGGCTGGACTCCTTGCTCAGTGCTCTTCTTGCTAAGCCCAAGTTAACAAATGAAAACATATATTAAACTGAGCCCCTCTGCCATCACGTGCTCTGTGTATGTGTTGTTCTTAGAAGATTATGCTGAAGTTATCTGTTCACATGTCTCTTCTCTCACAGGGTACATGTTCCTAGAAAACCAAGTTGATGTTTTATTCATCTGTGTATTGCCAGTGCCTAGCACACTGCCTGGCACATTGTAGGTGTTTAAATGCTTGTGGAATTAACTGACATTCACATCAGAGCCAAGTCTTCCTCTCGATACAAAACAGGTGGGTTATTCTCTATCTCAATACAGAGGATGTCACTCTGCCCATATTAAAAACCTGGAATGATTCTTTTTTCTGAAAAGCCTCAAGTTTCACATCATCTAGCACCTTCTGAGTCCTTTCATGGACAACTTAAGGACAAGAAGTTGCAGGAAGTTAAACAAGTCCTGGGCAGTTCTCCAAATCAGTACTTCAATTCATAGTCTACTTCTTAATAGAAACAAAGGGCATGTAGAAAATCGTTCATCCACATTCATTCAATCTGAAGTCAAAAGCATGACATTCCATGCCCTAAATGTGCAAATAGTCATCAATCAAAGAGTCATAATGGTGTAACGGAAAAAACACTGAATGGAGTATCAAGAACAACAAGTCAGGATCCCAAACGACTCTCAACAGCTGTGTGGGTTGGTGCAGGCTTCAATCAGTCTCTATGTTTCCTCATCTATAGTATATGAGTGACAATTACCTTTAGGGCCCTTCCAGCTCTAGAATCTGTTCTTCTGTTAGCAGTCCTGATTACGATGACATTGTCCCCTGTATCCTATCCCCTCCAGTCTCTCAACTCACAATAGCTAGATGAAGGAGTGCCATAACTAGGTTTAGGTGCACTGGTGATGGTCAAGTATAAATAAAATGAATGACTAGATGGATGGGATTTTCCTAACAGGAAATGCTCCATGAACCGAAAACTACGCAGCACCAAGAAATTGAACAATCTTTCCTCCATTTGCAAGAGCAAGGTTTGGTACCACTTTAGTCTGATGTATTCAGCCAGGCATGGGCAAACCTGGTCATAGTTCTAAAGTTCCCAGGATCTCTTAATCACTGAGTTGCATCAAAGAAAGTTTCCAAAAGCCTCCAGTGGGTTCAAGAGTTTCCTTTAGACTTAGGCTAAAGGCCCACAGAGCATTCCTGGCCATATTTGTCAAGCAGGTGCTACTTTCTACCTCCTGTTGCAGTGGTAAGGTTCAAAAGGAGCCCACTATGCATGAGGGCAGGAACGAAAAGTGCCATGTTGCCAGAATAAGATTTAAAAGAAGTACATGCCCTAAACCAGAGTTCCAACCTCAAACCAGGGCCACCATCCTGAGTTTATTTATATAGTAACTCCCTTAAAGGTAGAAGTTGTGTGTTACCCATAAAACCTGGCATAAGAACCATGAAAGATTTGCTGAAGTGAATTGCCTGGTTTGGTAGAGTTTGGGGTTCATAAATCCGAGGTTGCTATTTGGGCAACAAATAACATTTAGTTAAATGTTTATCCCAGATCAGTAAAGGATGCCTAAGAGTAACTGCTCCTGACAAATCAGCACAGAGTTATCCTCTAATATAGGATGGCAGTGTCATGGTGCACCATTTGATCATGAAAAGATAGAAATGTTCTTATTGCTCTTCCAAGCGTTCTCTTGTCTGGATGCAAGGATTTGTAAAGATTATCATCATTCTACTGTCTTGCTCTTCAAAATACAAGTGCGCATAACACACTTGGGGGAAAGTATTTAACTGGTAAATGGCAAAAGTGCATTTGCACGTAATCCTAAAAGTGACAGGAAGTAGAATATCATCCAAGAGGACTAATTTGTCAGTATGCTGACAGCCAGATTTTGAAAACTTCAGTCAGAGAGCAGAACTTAAAAACAGATGAATGGTTTAAGCATAGGATGAATTCTAGAAAATGACCATCTCTGTCCAATCTAACTCATAGGAATAGATCTTTAAGAGATTTTGGGAAAGAAAGGGGGGATGGTTATTTAAGTCCGTCTGCTGTGTCTAACCAAATCAACACACCTGAACCACTGGAAAAATTCCTAAAGTTCCCTAGGAATATAGAGATTCACAAAATCTTGGGAATTCAGTCTAGGGCTAAAAACATTCTCTAAATCAACAATATTCTGAATCTAAAGACTAGAAGAACATTTCAGATGCAACAACACATCACAGAATTCACTGTAGGTCAAACTGAAATATAACCTATCAGACACTGAACCTCAGTTTTCCTTTTAAAATGCTCATCGATTCAACAAATTTGTATTGAATTTGATTTGGGTACTGAGCATGGAGGATCCAAATATGATAAGACATGGCCAGCCTCTATGCTTATGGTATATAGTAGGAGGCACAAACCCACAAACGGTAAGGATACAGTGTGGTAAGAGCTGTGATAACAGCCCACCCAGATAAATACAGACTCTGAGCTCCAAATGCCGCGAAAGGTAACAGCTCAGCTGGAGGCAGCAGCATCTTTTAATTAAGGGTCAGGATCTGTGGTGAATTCAAATAGTGCTTTCTTTTTAGTAGGTGCTACCATTTCTAAAGGTGACAATTTTTTTTCTGGTCAGAAGAAGTGAAAAAAAAAAAAAAACACAAAGCAGTGGAAGTTTTAAAAAGCAATCCAGGTTCCGTACAAAGGCCTTGTAGAAAGGAGGACAGCCTTGACAGACTCAGGGTAGCAAAGTCCAGACATCTAGGGCACTGTACATAAAAAGAGACACACCAGACGGTGTCCAAGCATGGGAGACAGTGGTGTGAGGTGGCGCTGGGGGCATGGCTGAAGTACAAAGAGAGAAAAGGGGCAGCCTGGCATGGCCTTAAAGCTCCTGAGGAGGAAATTTAATTTGAAATTTATTATGAGTTTGATCAAAATTACCTTGGAAGATCAGGCTATGCAGTTTAAGAATTCTTATTTAGTTACAGTCCCAGTATTTAAACAAATACCTATTGTATTGATTTCCTAGGGCTGCCATAATGAAGGTAACAAAGTACCATAAACTGGGTGATTTGAACAACAGAAATTTCTTGTCTCACAGTTCAGGAGGCTAGAAGTCTGCAATCAAGCATCGACAGTTACTTCCTAATGAGGGCTATGAGGGAAGGATCCGTTCCGAGCCCCTCTGCCTGGCTTGGACATGGCCATCTTCATGTTCATATGGCATCCTCCCTGTCGGGCATGTCTTTGTCCAGATCTCCCCTTTTCATAAGGACAAGTCATGCAGATTAAGGTCCATCCTAATGATGTCAATTTTAACATGATACCACCGTGAAGACCCCACAAAAAAAACATAAAACCTTAGTTCAGCCTTCTTTTCCACTAATTTGGAGCTCTCTCTTTATTCTCTGAGTTTGCCATAGCCATCAAGACTGCGCACACCATTCTTCACTTCTCTGTCAGTTCACGCTGGTCTCTGGAGGAAGGCCAGAGTCAATCTTAGGGACAGGTGGCCTTATTCCCATCACCCTGTGCCTCCTGCGTCAAGGACTGAGGCAGGATCTGCCTCAGTTTCTTGTCTGTTGTTGGTGATGATCACACTGTATTGCACCTCTGCTCCCAGCTTAGCCCACCAATGCCGTTAAAAAGCACTGAGAACACAGTCCCTGATTTTCTCTTCTGCGTTGCTTTTGAGTGAAAGGCTTTGTATTTCCATAAATAGTTCAGAGCCTAATGCCACATGCGTATTTCTTCAAAAGTGGTTCTCTCCAGGGTACTTGAGCACAGCGATCAGTTAAACGCAGACTGACTGAGAAGCAAGGCAAAGCAAGACTTGGACTTAGAAACAAGAGCCCAGAGAAAGGCAACATTTGCCCAACAGTACCATTTTCTACCCCACTTTGCCCACGGCAGTCAGCTCAGTGACTCCTTTGAATCAAAGACTAAAACCATGCCCAGGCTCCATTCCTGTACCATCTCAATTGGCAACCTGACAATCAAACCGAACAAATCCCAACAGTGTCTTCTCCACTTCAAACACCAGACAATGTTTAACGCCATTGCCAATAAAGTTTTATAACTGGGTATTACGTTCAGCAAGCGGGACTCACAGGATAAAACTGAAAACAATGTTATTCTTCCACCCTGCTGCCTGTTGTGATCTGTTCTGGGGGACTAGCTCTTTGCTCACCACAGAATGAAAGGACGAGAGCAGGCCCCTTGACTCTTCTAGTCATTTTGAGATAAGGAAAAGTCTTCTGGTCACATCAAGTCACAAAAATGTTCACTTCTACAAAGAAAATGTCCAATCCTATGTCACAGTTAAATCTCCAAACTTTGGTCAAAATAAAATCTTCTCCTCTGTCTTAGCTAAGGCCTGCTTCAGGCAGAAAGCCTTCAGAAAGGAAGGGAGCTGCAGCTGGATTCTCTCCTTTCCACCAGTCTCTGCCTCTCTCAGGATATCAGTGGGGTGGAAAAAGGAAAGGTTAGGAGGCATGACTGAGTTGGCACTGTCACAATCTGGTGCCGGCATTCTGTGAGCTTAGACTTTCTCTCTCCAGAGAACATTTCCTGGGTTCTGGAGACATACCCCATTTCTGGGGATTCTCACCTGCAGTTTCCTTGCTGTGGTCACTAACAACCCTCTTTCCCTCAGATGATGGCACTCTCAGAGCACACCTGGCCTCTTTCTGCCAAGGTCTTCTGCCCTGTCCCTCTGAGTGACCCCCAGGGAACATCAGCTCCTCTGGACAGGGCTTAGGAGCAGGCATGCCAGTGACCCCACACCAGCTCTGTGGTGGGCAGAGCCCAACCCTCGTCCACCAGAAACACACATTCTTTTCCTAGCAGTTCAGGCAGTGTGGCCCATGGCCAACAAGCCATGCCCACTCTTTGTGCCAGCCACAGCTTCTCACCTTTAGAGTCATTGAGCATGGATCAGACACCAGTCCAGTGTGTCCCTCACACAGCAGAGGACGCTCATGAAGCCGTCGGGGCAGGTCCCCTGACACTTGACTTGATGTGGAGGCATTAAATGAGATAGGATATATAAAGCACTTAGCTTAGTGCCTGACAAAAATAAACTTTTATTTATTACATATTTGACAGTAATGTGGAACATGGACTGGACTAGAGTATGTCAGACTAAGGACATGACTTAGGGAGACATGAAATGAGAATCAAAAGATGTGACAGTGTCAGGAAACATGGCTAACTTAATCATGAGACTAGGATAGGAGGCAAACTCTCAAGTGATTTTCAACCCTGAGAGACTTTTTTTTTAAGTTTTTTTTAAAGATTTTATTTATTTATTTGAGAGAGAGAATGAGAGAGAGAGAGAGAGAGAGAGAGAGAGCATGAGAGGGGGGAGGGTCAGAGGGAGAAGCAGACTCCCCGCCGAGCAGGGAGCCTGATGCGGGACTCGATCCCGGGACTCCAGGATCATGACCTGAGCCGAAGGCAGTCGCTTAACCAACGGAGCCACCCAGGCGCCCCTGAGAGACTTTTAAAAATGGCATTTCCACGAACAAATATAGGAAATGAAGAACTGGTTTGGCATGCCAGTCACTTTGTTTTGAACAAGATGAGTTTGAAGAGCAAGTAGGATATTCAGAGAGAAGTGGTCTTGGGAGCTGCAGACAGAGGTTGGCGTTAAATAGTGGGCTGCTAGCAAACTGAGGGCAAGGCACAGCCCTGATGTTCTGTGTTCACCCCTTCCTGTGGCGTCCATGCTCTCCTCACGGCTGCCACCAATGTGAGGGCCCTGAACGCAGAGATACAAGAAGATGGGCAGACGGCTCTCGGGTGCCAGGAGGGTACAACCACCCTTGGTTAGCAAGAAAGCCTTCTGCCTAGACTGGCTAAAAACTGGGAGTGAATGAAATCATTCAAGGAAAGAGGTATTAAAAAGAAGAAAATTCACTTACAAGGGGATCAGAAAGGAGTTTCAGTAAAGAGGAAAGGAACAAATGGCCAGAACACAGGGGGATCCAGGAGACAGGGTCACAGCCAATGAGGAAGCAGCCTCAGACAGTGGGTGCAGTAGGTAGTAGCAGAGGCCAGGGCGGCAAAGACTGACAAAGGGTCTGGTGTGGGATTTTCCAGTTCCTGCAACTTGCAAGTGCAAAGCTTTAGAACACAGGAGGGGCACAGGGGTCCTACTGTCACCTCTTATAAGTAAGAATTCCACAACAGTTTAGCTTCCTTAAGAGAGTTATTGAAGTAGTTTTGAAATATTTGACTATCTGAAGAATATGTGGAATATTTCAGCTCACGGACACTTACAGGTGTTGGTCACATCTGCCTTTAGGAAAAAATTAATTTATCAGTTACTGTTTAAAGAAAGATGAGTAGGTTTGATATTTTAAGGCAAAGGGGCTTTTGTACCAAAAACAATCCTATTAGATCATCTCAGCCTTTCCCTATGCCCAGAGTTTGTGTACGCACCCAGCCCTTGGATTTAAAACCCCAAAGAATGCAAGCTGCACTGGAAAGGAAAGAGCAGAAGTAACAGAACAGACAGTATTTACGTGTATCTGAAACACTGCGACAGCTCTAAAAAAATGAAACTCTTTCACCGAAGTATTGCTCAGACAAAGGGACAATAAGTATTGGGGGAATATTTTAGACAGTGCTAAAAAAAACAGCCAAAACAACTTAGAAAATAAATCTCTACGAGCCTCCAGTTAAGGAAGTGACTCATCATACTCTACTGAATCTTCAAAGATGAAATGATGTTCGAGGGAGGCACGGCAAATGCGCATTTAACGTATTCTGGTGGAACCACGCACATTCCGTTGGTACAAAAGAAGAGATCGAGAAAGAGGTGATCTAAATTGCACAGGAGCCTTTCCAGACCCTGAGTGTGTGCCCCGACGGGGAGGATGAAATATGCAGTTCTTTCAAGGATTCCACCAGGCTGAGTGGAAATTCAGTTTTAAATGATAGGGTTTGGGGGATATAAAAACAGCTCCTAAACACAAGCCAACTTCTCCTTTGGCACTCAATCTAAGACAGGAGTCTATTCCAATACTGGAAGAAAAACCGGCTGTGTTGAACTCGTTAAGTCATATTGCCTTCCTGGGGTTTGTCGAGGGTAATTTTAGCTATACTCAAAAATCACCTGCAGGGATTGACTTTAGCACCTAACTCCCTTTAAAAAGCAACCCCGCTGTGGAGGAAATTCCTATTAAACACTGTATTTTTTCCAACTATTTTACTGAGCAACCATGGGAATATTACTAAATCCACCCAGGCCCTCCGTTTCTCATTTGTAAAATGAGGCCAGCAGAGTAAATGATCATTAATTTCCTATCTAACTCTAAAACCTCCATGCCTCTAAGTTTTAAAATAAACTTCAACAGATGGATCATCTATTTAATGATTCCAGATGATGAAAAATGCAGTACTTCACAAGCAGCATTCGATTTCCTTAAATAAATCATACCGTTTCCTTATATTTGAGTGAAATAAAGTGAGGAATTCTGGAGGTTCCATCAATAGCATCACAAAACACAAAGATAATAATGTTGCTGCTTATCTTAGTAGTATTACTTTAGTTAGACTTTACAACTAATAATAATTAATTTTTTAAAAGTAGTTCTATTGGTTTCATAGTGCTCCTCCATTCAAGCAAACGAATCACATGATGAACTAGCAAATTCTAAGTTACTTGACAGATGCTGACCCGTAACCTTGCTCAAATCAGTGGTTACACTGGGGCATGTGTATACACAGTTCACCTTGTTTATCTCCTTGAAATGGCTCAGGAATGGCGGGGTTTGGCAGCTAAGTGAACAGGAAAAATGACTATCACACAGCCCAACACTAAAAATTTAACCTCCTCCAGATGTTCGCTGAATTCTTAAGGCTTTCCTTTTTGCATGGAATGTCTTATCCTATCCCAAATATGCCACAGACTCACACTTTAAAAAATCTATTTGGATGCTTTAAGAAGATATATAAATATTTAAAATCCTACTAGTTAACTTAATATAAATTCTCAGTTGGGAATTTCAAGTTTTTTTTTTTTTTAGATTAGCCTTACCGTAACATATTTGCTTCTAATATTATAGTTTAGTGCTATAATTATGGTCCCCAAAACAGTCATACTTATTTTTATAGAGTAAAAAGATGATCGATCATTCTTTGACCCATCAAAAATTTTATAACAGCATTTGTTTATAGATGTGTAATAGTTATGTTGTGAATATAAAGGTGATATATTTCAGAATGGCAAGAACGCTATAGATATTCTTCATGCCAAACGACACACAACCTTCAGAAAAACACCCGTGATTGCGTAGAGCAGCAAACGCCTATTTTTGCAAACAAGGGACTAAGAACGAACGAAAAAGAATGAGAGTACAAAGCACTAACCACACTGAATTCAGGGAATAAATTCATTTCCATTTAAACACATAGTGCTTTCCATATTGAAAATAGAACCATGGGTAAAGAAAGAGGAAGCAAAAGGCCAATATATTGTATAATAATTGAAAAATAAAACTGGAATGACAGTTCCTCAACTATGATCTCAAATGCAGATATTTTAAAAATTCTTTCAGATGCCTGGTATATAGTAAATTCCTAATGTTGTTGAAGAAATAAATGAGTGAATGAATACCAAAACTGATCTCTGAATAAAATCATTAGGAGAAAACGATATAATATGGAATAAATCTCCAATAGGAAAGTACTCACTATTCCGTCATAATTGCCCTAGCCAGAAACCTACTCTTTAATGAAATTAATTAATCCATACGAATCATGCAGCACAGAGAGCTGGATGAGGTGCTCAGGATACAAAATGAACAGGACACAGTTAAGGAGTTAAAAGTGCACCCAAAGGGACAAACATGGAAAAAGACAAATTACAACACACTGTAATTGGCACTGAAACAGTGATATGAAAAAGTTCCTAAGGAAGCAGGAAAACAGACTGATTGCCTGGAACAGTGAGGGGGCACATCATGGAGTGGGTGACTTCTGAATCCTATCTAAAAGGATCCATAGAAGTCAGCCAGGCGGAAAAAGGAACAAGACAAAAGGGGCAATCTTCAAGTAAAACAGATGTGACCCCTTCATGAGAAAGACGTGATATGCATATGAAATTCTCACCTCCTAGAATGACTTTCTCTCATGTGAATACCAAAAATAAGATGATAAGTCTAAATATCACCTTCTTAGTGAAGCTCTTTCTATACATTACCCGTCCCTGAACCCATCTCAGGCTGTAAACCATTCTTTCTCCATGCTCTCATGGTCTCTGTAATACTCTGAACACACTGCATCATTCCTACCTATCTCACACCCCACCCAAATGCAAGCTGATTCATGTTTGTTCCCCATTGCCTACTGGCAGACAAACAGCAGGCTCTCAACCAATGTTTCGGTGGTGTTGTGGTTACCACCTATGAAAAAACCACCCTGCATACACTTCACAAATGTCATCTTGTTTCATCTTCCCTGCAAATTTATGAGGTTGATATTATTCCCATTTTTTCACGGGAGGTTGAGCCAGAATTTGAATCCAGATCCATCCCATACCCCCTCTCCAAAACCATCCTTTTTGCCACTCTACTACCCAATGCTGAGGTTAATGGAGCCACTGGACTCTACCCAGTTCAAGCTCTGTATGTAATTAAGGCATTAGTGTGGGTCTTCTAATGATTTTATGAACTACAGTAAATTGAGAAAATGTGATCATTTGTTGCTTCATAAATTTTTATGTAGGAAAAGAAACATCAGGCTTCCTCAATGAGTATGCATACATTGGGAGTTCCGCAATTCATAATTTAAATTAAAAGAAAAAACACAAAATAGGACTTAGAGGAAGAATTCCTTAATGTCACCACTGAATCCAAGTTATGACACTCTGGTCCCTATCACTTAAATCAAACTGAAAACCTGAGATGCTCTCTATAGTTCCTCTGATGTCCATATGAAGTATACACAATTGTGAAGTTATTTACTCAAAAACTCAACAACAGTGTCAGCCTGACTGTGGGAAAACACTGTCAGAAATTAATATAACGACCTTGATAGTTATCACAGCTCAGCTGTAACTCAAAGACTGCCAGCATAAGACTGGTTTAAAATAAAGATAAAAATATATGGTGCAAAATGAAAGAGAGAACACATGAGAGCCCACAACGGGGAAAACATGCTGGAGAAAATGAAGAGAAGATTTCAGGTACACCTGATACCTCTCATCATTATCTACAATACCAAGAAAAAAAAAAGAATATTCTTTGAGTTGGTACATCAATAAGAATTTGAAGTTGAGTTTTAAACTTCTACTGCTTGTTTCCATTTATTTTAGAATGCAACTTTTGTTGTGTGTGCATGTGTGTTTTGTAGGAAAATCAAACCTCATGTACTCTAGTGCTGCTGATTCAGATAAGTCTCTTCTTTTACTCTTATTGTTTACTTATTCAATACATTGTTGTTTTAAGCCACTAAGTTTTCTCATGGCTTTTATGCAGAATACAAAACTGGAATAATCCCTGTCTATAAAAAACCCACAACAATAACAATAATGACTAATATAGGAAAAGGGGTTTAAAACAGGATGGAATTAAATGTTGTCAACAGTAAAAGAGAAAGATGGAGAAGGAAGTTACTGTAATAAATATGTTCTAAGATCTTTGTACAGTTTGAGAGGTATTTAAAGATACTGATTCATTTTAACCTTTAACTCAAGTACGCATGACAAATATTTTAAGGATAATTGCTAACAGACTAGACTTAGGAAATTTAACTTTCAAACAAATAGACTGAATAGACGGTAGGGAGTAAAGAAAACTCATCATTTCAATGGAAGGCACAAAAGCACATCAAAAAAAACCTACAAAAAAGCATAGAATATAGAAAACAAGATAGGATATGGAAATAAATCCAAATATATAAAAATATAACAGCAAATGTTAAAACACAAAATGCACCAATTTTAAAAGAGGGTTACTCAGATTGGATTAAAAATCATAAAGCCATAGATGATTTACAGCAGATATATTTGAAGCATGCCAAAGAATGGCTGAAAGGAAATCAGTGGGAAAAGATACATCGAGCAAAAACTAACCAAAAGAAAGTTGACACAGCAACCTGATAACAGACAAACAGACTTTAAGAGAGATATCAGGATAAAAAGATGGCATTATACATGTATTTTCTTTATTGATGTGCCCATTAGTCCTTAGAAAAGCATGAAAAGCCAATTATAACAAATATTATAAAAACAGTATGTGCAGTAAGCAATTATTTTGTGAGTTAGTAATGGGTTTTATCAGAATGAAGAATTTTTTTGAGAGAGAGAGAGAGTAGGGTGGGGAGAGGAAAGAGAGAAAGAGGCTCCACACTCAGTGCAAAGCCCAACACAGGGCTCAGTCTCACAACCCTGAGATCATGACCTGAGCGGAAATCAAGAGTCAGACACTTAACCGAATGAGCCATTCAGGCGCCTGTGGAATGACTAATTTCTAAACCTCATGCCGTTATCTTAACTCCATCAAAAAATATTTACAATCATTTCACATTTACTAATTATGGTACCTATATAAGTATCTTTTAAGGAAAAGTGACACAAATTACACAGGTACTGTCCTTGGTCCTGCTCTGGGTGTGTCTTCTCATTCAGTATCCTGAACAGATTGTAAAGTGTATACGAAGGTATGGCACTTTTTAATACCCAGCACCTATTCTTGCAGTGATCATGCAAGGATGTATTAGGCTTTGAAACAGACCAGAGGACCAGACACGTTAGCAAGATGCATCTACTATGGTAGAAACATCAACTGCTCCCTAAAGAGCCAACGGCTTCTCCCCATTTCCCAGTATCTAGGCAGTTAGGCAGATCATGGGACTAGTGTTGAATGGAGTCTCTGAGAAGAAGTGAGATGTGTCACTTTGGGGCCAAAGCATTTAAGAGCTGATGTAGGAGTCTCCAGTACCCTCTTCCCTTGACACTTGCCCAGTAAGGACTTCTGTTACAGATGGTGTAATGACACGATGGTGAGCCTTTAATAAATACAATATGGCAAAAATCAGAATGGTCAGCCTGCATCTCTAAACAACAGTACAAAGCAATCCCCCTGTCAATCCATGTTGGACACATAGTATCAGAAAGAAATAATCTTTTGTTCTGCTAAGTCTTGGAGGATTCAGGGTTAGCTCATTTGTACAGCATAATCTGACTGGGGCTAATACAACTAGGTAACAAAAAGCAATTTAGAGTTAAGTTGTTCCAAAAACCATTTCATGTTCAAAGCCCTTATTCTCTAAAAGCATTTTCTAAAATTTAAAGACATGACCTGAAACAACTTTTCTTTGGCAGTAATCATGTAAAAATACCAAAAGAGCTTACAAATAGTCACTTTTCACTATATTTGATAGCTATTCTGGAAACTAAATACTTAATACATAAATTCTTTGTTCCATTTGATTGAATTTGGGATTAAACTGCAGCTTTCCCATCACCTTGAAAAGCATATTGGTTCAGAACCTACATAATACTCAAAATACTGTATTATTTAGCATTGAAATTTGAAGTGCTTTATATAATTTCTAGAACTCTGACTCAAAGGATTGGATTTTGATTTTTATAAGCAGAAGCGGTCTGGTGTGTCACTTTAATCTGGACATCCCTTCTTGTGGATTCATCCAGTAGATAAGTTTGTGCTGCAGCTTCAGGCTACCAGGAAAATGATTTTATTATTATTTACAGTAGCCAAAATAATGATGATAGTTTGCCATCAGCAGGACTTTACAATAAGCCTAGGCACCTTCTCGAGAGCTTTATATACATTATCTTCTTTCTCGTGATACTGGTATTTTGTCTTTTTTTTTTTTTTACAGATGAGGAAACTGAGATTTAAAAAGGTGAAATAATTCAAAAAGGGCTTCTGTCATGAGCAGCACACATAGGGCAGCTCTGCTGCTCTTCATGTGGAATCGACATCAAAAAGATGACGTAATTCGCTCAAGCCAGTAAGTGTATTTGAATTTACTAGTATGATTGCAGAACCTGTGCTCTTAACCACCGATAACCCTAGAATTTCTCAAAGTGTGCTATGGGTGATAATCTTGGTGGCACTGTCTACAAAAGTTATTTTTTTAACAGTTAACGTATGTTAGAAAGAATTACAATTGACACAGAACACCTTTCCCAAGCCTTACTGCTTAAAACAAAGTCAGGGGAGATAACTAGATTCTTTCTTTCTTCCTTTCTTTCTTTCTTTCTTTTCTTTCTTTCTTCTTTCTATCAGATGGTTTAAAGAAAAATATTAATAGTACAGGTGATGATCCCATACTGTAAAAATCAAGAAGGTGTTGAGTAAATAACTGAAGGTTGGAAAACACTGGACTCTATTTTTTAACACAAGGGGGAGAAATGAAGACTAAGACACGAGACACTTTAGGCCCAGCCTTGGCTGCCTCCCACTGGCTGTACAGCATCACCACGCTGGACCTTAATTCTTTATCTGTAAAACATCAATTTAAACTTTGGGATCTTAAAGCTCTGAAATACATAATCTCAATGCCTTGGTGAACTATTGTGATCCTCCTTCTATTTTACCATCCAAATGCAAAGAAATATGAAAAACATCATACTACATGCGCCATAGTATTTTTTAAGATAGAGGTAAGTATGGTTGTTCTGCCATTCGTTCATCTTTGAAGATATAATCAACACGCAGACACTGAGAGGTATACTCAAAGGGCGGTCCAGAGAAATGCTGGCAAACTATTTATTACTGGTCTATGGCAAGATAAGCTTGAGCCAGAACACAAAACAGCTGCATCAATAAGCCCATTATCTAATTTAATTTTTTAATAGCAAGAGTTTCTCAATGAAGGATGCAGGACATTGATTTACATCTTAGAGGAAGCTTCTTATCTAGTCATAGATCAACTGTAGGCCAGCACTTTGAGTAGTGCTGGTGTACAGAACAGTATAGATGTCTAGTTTTCATAATGTGCATTTTCCTAGCTCTGTTCAGGTACTTGAAATTGCCTGAAAATGAGAAATGGCAGAGTAAGCCTTTTGAAGTGTTTTTCTTTTGAATAGCCAGAAAGCAAAGCACAAGACCAAAGGTTAAGGGGAATTAGACAGCGAGCCTGAAACAAATAGAATATGCTCTGCCTCCTCTTTAAACAGTGATCACTTGGTTTCTCGTGGAAAGCTGTTTGTGTTGCGTACCCTAAGTGCTTTTGCACATTTAAGCATTTGGCTCCTTTTATTTAGACAGCTTAGAAGGAAGCAGTGAGTAGCGGTATTACTCTTGTCAGGGGTCACTTCTCATTACGGAGACCAACAATAAGTTATAAATTTATAATTTTTGAAAACCATTTGCAAGGCATTAATTGCTGTAATTTGGAGATTCAGAGCTATAGCTACATTACAATCATCTCTGGAAATCTCAGGGTGTATCTGAGACTTTCTGGAGGGAGAAAATATAATTAGCACCTGTTTTAAGAATTATGTTCACCCCCAAATTTACCCCAAATGGCACTTTGATATTTTCAATTTGTTTTCCTTTGTATTCCCAATAGGATGTATATACTGCTTAAAATGCCTGGAGAACAATTTATTTTTCTGATCCAGGAGTATATATTTTCTCTCCAGATTAGCTAAAAGTCAGCTGGACTGACTTGTACAATGCAAAACCTTATTAACAATTAGCCAAACACAAGCAAAACTCACACTTCTTGAGGTTAAGAAAATGTAAGCCAAGAGAAACACAATCAAAGTGCAGAGTGTGCCAATAAGCCACACCTCACTGGCCAGACGTTCCACCCAAATCCTTTTCCTTTGGGATTTATTTCTATAGAGACCATCTCTCTGTTCCACAAATAAAACTAGGCGTTGCTAGGAAACAGCCTGGCTTCTCAGGACTCAACTGAAGGAGGGCAGCTACTCCCTACCAGGAGGGACAGGAGTTTGAGGCCGCACCTGACACGTGTACTACTGTTGGGAAACCTGGATTCTCAGCGCACCTGTGTCACAGAGCCCGGGAGAGAACTTATTTCTATTTAGCCACAACAGCCTTAAATTGGTGACATAATTTGTACCCCGAAATTCTTTTCTCCAACCTGGCCTTGCATTTCCTCTTTTCTTTCAGGTTTCTCCGAATGTATCACCTCACCACCTTCATGTAATAGTGCCCGGGAAGAGTTTGGTATATATTCGCGTTACTTCCTTACTCATTCCATAGATGCTTCCTGTCACATGATTGGTCCTACTAAACTTTTGAAAATTTCCACATGGCTTGGAGTTACTATTTTCAAAATTTTTATATCAGATTTTTGTTACTTTAAAAAACACAAATAAAAACAATGACCTAGTGGTTTTTAACTCTGTTAAAGCAGCCCCGGGCACATCCCTGAAGTAGTAACTACTGGAGTAGCCCACAAGCTCTGTCCTGCCTTCACAAGCAGTTCGTGTCCCTCCTCTTCCCTTCAGCATCTTTCTACCACCTAGCAGCTCCGTTAGGATTAACTGCAGATACAAGAGAGCTTCACAGGGAGGACTTAAGCAAAGAGGGGAAGATTTTTTCCACATATGGCAAGAACTTTGGAGTGCCAGTCCAAGCTCATTCTGACTTTCTGCTGTCATTCACAGCTTTTAATCTCGATTGATATCTTATGGTTGCTCCGTGGATGCAACAGTTCAAGATATCACATCTTGTCACCACAGCCCCAGGTACAAGAGAAAAGGAAGTTTAATGACTCTACAGGAGACTCTGGCTTTTCACTGGAAAAGGAAGTTCCCCCAAAGTCTTTCCCTTACATCTCACCGGCCAGAGCTGGCTCACAGCCCACTCCTAGACTACTCACTTGTTGGATTACCATGTAAGTTTAGAACTTTCCTGACTCTGGGGAGGGCCTACGTGCCCTGAGATGAATGGCTTGCTGCTGAGCCCTGACCCTGTAAGGAAGAAGGATCAGGAAACAGCTCTCCGTGAAAACCCACAAAGCTGCCACCTACCCCTCTCTACATGGGAGGGCAAAGTTCCCACAGAAGTGAGGCTGCCTCCAGCCTAGAGGTCAGAATAGCCCATCTTAGCCCCAGGAGCACTGGCTATCTCTGCCTAAAGCCAGGTCTCTGTTCACTCATTCTGAGGTCCCAGATCAGCCAGGCTTCCTCTGAAACATAGCTGTGGCCCTTCAACTATAGAGATGAGCCAGACTTAATGTCTTAGATGCTGGGACCTGTGCCTTTCAGACTCCTTTGCTGCAGAAGAACTGTTGGAACCAACCACATGCCCTAGAACCCCAAGTACATGGTATTTTCACCTGCAGATGCTAGTCTCTGTGTTCATCCCAGTCCCTTGAGAGGTCTGAGGGCTCCAGTTCTCTCTGCCCTGCCAGGGATCTAAAACTATTAGAAAATACACTAAGAAGAACTAACAAACCCATGGAACTTAAGCCACCATTTATTATTCATTCAGAGTTCCCTGGAAATGGTGAGATGGGAAAATTAAGTGAAATCTCTCACTGCCTACGGGAAATCAAAAGCATGGAAGAAACTTCTGCTTCAGGGCCTAGGGCAGTGATTAGTTCCAGACTAGCCTTCCTGATGGAAACAACTGTAAAACTGGGAGGCAGTGGTTTTCAGGCATTGCACGATAGGCGGCTTAAGACGAAAACCCCAGAGGGAAGAGAAACTGATGAGGTGACTCTATGACCACCCAGATCTCAGCCAGGGGACAACTTCCTGAGTCCACAGAAGTTCTGACAAGCTGAGGATGCAGAGATCAGAGTATGGATCAACAGGCAGGGCATGGGGAAGGAAAGAGCTATGGAGGGGTGAAGGTCAGAAGTGCATCGGGATACCCACAAGCCTTAGGCTAATGTCTGGACTGCACATGTGCAGAGAAACACTACCAGGGCTTTGTAGAGAGTAGCTGTTAACGGGGCTGAGAGTGCACCGAAGTTCCCAGAGGTCCAGCAGTGCTAGAGAACCCTGGAGTTATGACCCAGCCAGAGAAAAGACACGTGGTCGACATTCCAGGCATCCGCTCAGCCATCAGAAATGCCACTACTTAGAAAGTACAAAGGCCAACAAGGCTTACCATAGAGATCTAGCCTAACAAAGCCCTAAACCAAGCCCTAACAAAATCCATAGGGGAGACCAAACTTGGAGGCTGAATCCCATCAAGTTAGAAGTGCTGGGGAACCACTTCGGGCTTTCCTCGGATCCATCCTCACAAAGGGGAAAATTATACCTAGCAAGGTCAAAAAATAAATCTGCCTACTAGGATAAAAATTAACATTAAAATAAAAATTGTTCTACAGAACTCGCGATTTCTACAACTTAGAATTCTCAAGAGCCAGTGTAAAATCAAGAACTGCTGGATATGTAAAGAAACGGGAAAATGGGATCCATGGTCAACAGATAAACAGATAATAAAAACTGCCCAGATACTAGATTTTGCAGAGGACTTAAAGCAGATACATTCGATTCAATTTAAATAAATGAATGAAAATATGGTCTGAATGAGTTAACATACAGGGAACCTCATGAGAAAAATAAAATATACAAAAAGAGAAAAAAATGAAAATTCTACAAATGTAAAGTCAAATAACTGAAATTTTAAAATCCATTGGATGGGACTGACAACAGAATGAAGATGAAAATATTAAAAGTTAGTAAACTTGAAGATAGGTAAATATAAAAAATATCATATTAAAATGAAAAGAAAATAGTTTGATGAAATCTAAAAAGTTGAAGTTACATAAAACCAAAAGAATCACTTCCAAAGTCCCATCAAAATTGTAAGACTTTTTTGTGAATATAACAGATATCAGAAATAAAAATACAATTTTTAAATCCTACCTTCCCCATCTTGAATATATATTTAAACACACCTGGGTAAAAATTGTCATAAGAGGAAACAGAAAAATAAAAATTCTTGAAATTTTTTTTGCCATTTTAGATTTCTTGTTATCCAGCATGATTAATAGAGTTACATTAGTAAATACCAATCAAATTTAGTCAACATAAAATTCTTTGTTGCTGTGAAACATAAATTTTAGTGGGTTGAACATTTTGATAAACTGTCAGCAAGGATGTTACTCTGCCTTAAATCAGAGTTTGTCAAGAGTGGTGCTAACAGATGGCTGTGGGAGGCAGTCCTGTGCATTGCGGGATGTTCAGCGGCATCCCTGGTCTCCCATTCCCTACCCCACTGTGTCAACCAAAAATGTCTCCAGACATTACCAAATGTCCTGTAGAGGGTAAAATTGTCCCTGAATGAGAAGCACTGCCATAAACAAATAGGTCTTCCCCCCCCCCAGTTCACTCCAAAAAAAACAAACAACAAAGATGCTTGGTTTATAATTTACAGTGAAAACAAACTTGTCTTTCTATTAAAATACTTGATGTTAAATCTTGAAAGGAATTCCCTTCACTGAGTGAAAAACTTCCCCAAATATGGGGAATGTTAGATTTTTATTATCAGGTTTAATTTAGATTTTCTTTAAGCCTGGTTGGTAGGGTTTGGATTTTTGCTTTCAATAAAGCAAATTTTGTATTTTCTGGCATGTGCCATTCATCATTCGCTCACCTATGCATAACAAGTGCAAATTAGCTAAACAAGCTGGGACATTTCTATTAAAACAAATAGCAACCTATTCCTAAGTCATTAGTTAGGAAAATATGCAGTTCTCTCGGGTCCCCTCCCTCCTTGGGAGCTTTGTACTATCTCTTTACTATTGTTCAACAAACTTTGCTTTGCTGAAAAAAAAAAATAGAAAGTACAGAACATTTTTTCACATCAGTTATCTAAATTGAGACATCTTTTTCATCAGTTTAAAAATATTAGTAAAAGATAATACCCAATTCTCCCCGAAATGGGACTACTGATTAAGGGCAATGTGAAGCTTTAAAAAGAAAATATTATAAAATCTGCAGGTTCTGGCATTTAATCAGGGTAGAAATATAACCACAAAATTCATATCAGCAAAGGTATTTATTATTGTTGATTCTTTCCCTTCTAAAGAAGAAGGGAAAAAAAGTCCCAGAATCTTGCTGGGTTTATTTGTGTGTGTGGTCCCCCCACCCCCCGCCCCCCGCCAAGAAAAAATACACAATAGTGTAATATCAGAGTAAAAATGTATGCTCTAAGTCACATGCAAGTCCATTTCATGTCACTCACCTATATGATAAAGTCCAATCCAATCACTGGGGTCCACCTCCTCTTTAATATCCCAGAAGATAATGAGGTTCTGGGCTTGCCCCAGCGTGTACTCGTACATGCTCGCAGTCAAGCTGGAGCGGCTCTCAGAAGTCACCAGGTCTGTGTCGCTGTTCGCCCTCTGTAGGGTCATGTTCTCTGGCATGGAGCTCTGGGAGGCCAGGCTCTGGAGGTTCTCTGGGCTTAGTGTGTACCGCATCTGGGGATTTCTACGCCGCACAAAAAGCAGGTGCTCCCGGGCTGAGCTAGCCATCCTGTCTGCCTCTTGGAGGTTAGCTTCCTACAAAGCTGCAAGAGACATAACAAGCACAAATCATTAGCGTTACAATGCAAGGAATTAGGTTTAAGCTTCCCAGACGTAAAGCCCTAATATTAAAGCCCCACCATGCAATAATCTTCCGCTGTCAAAATAAAACCTATTACTCTACTGTCAATGGATGATGTCAGAAACAGCTCCTGAGAAACAGACTGAGGTCACATGAAGACAAAGGCCATCGCACACCTGTGGCCCTTGATTTCACTGGGCACAGCTCCTCCTGGCAATTAAGGAGAAGGGGATTTCGCTAGTAGCCCTTTTAGGTCTATCCTTTCCCAGACACCCAACCTACAGAAATGGTTCTCTTTTCTTTCACCTCGCCCCCTGACATGTATTTGTTTCCTATTGAAATTAAATTTTAAAATAGCAAGACAAAAAATTTTGACACAGTTGAAATATACAGTTGAGCACAGGTTCACTTGATCAATTTCCTTCTTACAGGAATGTAACCCATTAGAGTCTTTTTCAGGAACCTGCTCAAATGTCACCTCCTCTCTTAAATACGGTGGCCATTGTCTTTAAAACTGCAACACCCCAGTCTTCCCCCTTCCTCCCCTCTCCCTGTGTTTTTCTCTAATAGCAATTATTATGATCTGATGTGCCACAGAGTACCACGTACTTATTTATCTGGTTACTGCGTACTTCTCCCAACAAGAATGTAAGCTTGGGGAAAGGACAGTCTCCTCAATAAATGGTGCTGGGAAAACTGGACAGCCACATGCAAAAGAAGGAAACTGGACCATTATCTTATACAATACAAAAAAACCCCAAATTCAAAATGGATTGAAGATTTGTTTTTTGGGTTTTTTTTAAAGATTTTATTTATAAACCCTGAAGCCATAAAACTCCTAGAAGAAAACAAAGGCAGTAAGCATCTTGACATCAATCTTGGCAATAATTTTTTGATCTGACACCAAAAGCAAAGGCAACAGAAGCAAAAATAAACAAGTGGGACTACATTACACTAAAACACCTCTGAACAGCAAAAGAAACCATCAACCTTGACGCTCTCCTGTCTCTATAAAGCAGAACAGTGCCCCAGCGGTGCTTGTGTATAGCGAGGGAGGAGATGAAGTGGAGAAAGGATGGAGGTTATCCGTATATCTCTTTAAAAAACACTCAACACAGCACTTATTCTTTTAAGTGATTTACAAATATATATAGGTTATTTGGAAGACTTGTGTTTATAAATCAATAGCTGCACAAGCTTAAATTTTACCCTGTCTCAATATGTTCATCTATTAAATGGAGGTGACTTTACAGTACCATGCAAGATTGTTGTAAGGATTAGAAAAGTCATAAGTGAAAGTATTCAGTAAAAAGCAATTACTGTTACTTTAGTAATAATGTAATTGCTGAATTAATTAATGCACTATTTAGTTTGGGGTAGCTCCAAGGACTGGAAAACAGTTAACAGAAGTCAAACGCTACAGACTCCTTTACCCATGAAAAAATCACTGTGAGTTCTGCCTCGTGCTAGATGACCCTGCAATGAGGAAAGAAGGAGAAAGCAGTCCCTCTTTCCCCTGCCTCCCTATTCCACATGGCTTCCAGCTCCCAGAAACCAGAAATCAGCTACATGAGGAAACACAGCCCTTTGAATTAAAGCTCCGGAACTCAACCACATCTCTTAAATAATTGTTTCTACATTTAAAAAATTAATTTCAATCTCCAAACAATCTGCTTGGGAAAGAACCTTTAAAGCCGAGCACCTACAAGCTGGTAACTGCACATAGTGAAGGGCGAGATTAGAGACAGAAGTTAGAAGAACCTCGGGCACATAACATGAAGCAAGGCAGTCGAAACCTCACTAAGAGTGATGAGCAGGGAGCCATCCCAGGGTCTCGAGCAGAAGAGTCGACATATGAAATATAGTTATGAGAATTAGAGAGCCTCCGAAGGGCTGGGAGGGAAACAGTGGTAGGGAAACCAGTCAGAAGCAGATCAGTTAAGGTATCCGGCACTGAGTGCTGAGAAATGGATTTTAGTAACACAGAAAGGAAATATATCAATTGGGAATATTTCAAAGAAAGAGCCCAAAGACTTGGCAACAGAATGAATACAGGGGATAAACGTAGGGGAAAATTAGGACTAAATTCTAGATCTTCAGTCTAAGTAACAACAGAATCCCAGAAACATTGACTGAGGGCTGAGAAAACCAATACCCTCTTGGATGGGTCTGAAGTAAATGAATTATGTCCAAGTAACTATGTCCCAAGGACTCTCGTGAGGCTGGGCTGGGTTTCCGGTTATTATGAGCCCAGGGGTCAGACAAATATTCAAACGCAAGTTTCTGCTTAATAATAGCCTTATTATTTATTAATTAGAATCAACTATGCCAAGTCATCTCAAAAAGGCTTATTAGTTCGGGGTTTAAAAGCCTCATTCAGGGGGTGCCTGGGTGGCTCAGCTGGTGAAGCATTCAACTCTTGATTTCAGCTCAGGTCGTGATCTCAGGGTTGTGAGATCAAGTCCTACGTCTGGCTCCATGCTCCCGTGGAGCCTGCTTAAGATTCTCTCTCCCCCTCTGACCCTCTACTCCCCCTCCTGCTCATACTCCCTCTCTATCTCTCTCTCTCTCTAAAAAATTAAATTAAATTAAATTTTAAAAAGCCTCATTCAGATATTTTACACTACATAACTTAGATCAATGTAAAAGAAATAAAATTAGAATGCTTAGATTACAAAGAGGGACAAGAGTCCAAGCCTGTATTGGAAAACTTCATTTTTCCCCTATAGGAAAAGTAATGTATGTTTCAGAGTTCATGTTTCCATGGAAAATAAGATCAAACATTGTACAAAAATTAATTCTCAAAGTTGCATGAAAATGAAAAAAAAAAACCACTCTAAATGTTATAGATAAAATTTTACTTTATAATTTTACTTTATTCAATGCAATAATTCTCACATGTGAAAATTAGCCACTGAAATAACAGAGAATGGCTGCTTTACATTTTCTCCTACTGAAATCTAAGAATTCTTCATTTGCTTCTTGGTTTCATGCCTATGTCTTATGCAATAAGAAAGACTAATTGTTCTTCAGAAAATTATCCATGCTCTTCTGAAAAGCTTTAGAAGGTAAAGCTGATGGTAAGGGAAACTGATTAGTGCCCACCGTGTTTATTAAACAGAAGGCTGGTCTCCTTTCAAGCTCCTTAGACAGACAAGCCCTCCCATGAGGAACCTCTGCAGCAGCTCTATGTCCCATTCCCAAAGGACACAAGGTAATGTATGCAGCACTCCTTAAGACCCCTCCCCCTTCTATTTATGATTAGGTCTGCACTGAGCTGCTCTCCCAGATAACCGACATCTGCTTAAACAACAGCTAAAAACAAAATCACTTTTCTTCCAGAGGTCAAGAGAGATGCAATCACCAAGCAAACTGCAAAACACCTTAGTATACAACTTCATTTCCAAAAGGAGCAGATTTTGTGTGGAAGATACAGACAGTAGCAGATGACAGCAAGTGTTTTTATTTAAAATATTTTTGCTCAAGAATCTGGGGGTGAACATCAATTTACTAAATCTCACCTGAAGGGCAAGTACTGACAACATTCCTTGTCAAAAGATTTTTACAAACCAGAAATACTCCCTAGGATTTTAACTTCTTAGACTGGACACTGATACATAAAACCAATAATAATAACAAAAATCCTTGTTTAACCTTTCAAATTCCAAAAAAATACCACACACACACACACACGCACGCACGCACACACACGTGCTCAACCATACTATGCTTCAAACTCCATGTGTGCTTTACTACATAAATGAGGAAAACAAGGGGGAAAAAAAACTATGTCAAGAGACACGAAGGAAAACATAATTAGCCTGCAATAAGCAGAGATGTGAGAAATCTAGGAAGAGAAATCAGCGACCCATCAGACCCACAAGGCTGGCTGACATATGAGATGAAGAAAGCCATCACCGAATTCTCAACTGAAGGTGCCTCCCCAGTGGATTTCCATCATATCTGCTGCTACGAGAAAGCAATCAGTGTTTATCATACATAATCATAACCCCAATGTTCAGCTTCCTCAGCAAAAATGTTCTAGTAAATTGATTAATACCAGGAAATCCCTGCTCTATGAATTGCCAGTAAATACTCCCAGGACACCGGGGCATTTTACGGAGAGCCCGAGGTGACTGAAACTTCCACTCACTTCCTCTTCTCAGGTGGAGAAGTATCAGAAAATGCAAGTTTCCCTCCAGCCTGCTGCTCTTTAGGAAAAGCCTCTTCCTCTTGTAATTTTATCCAATATGTTAGGATCCACAACACAAAAACAGCCCATTTGTCAGTTTGGAAAAGGAATGTACACAAATGGGGAAAAATAATTTTAAGTTCCAAAAGTTTTTCATTTTAAAGACTGAGTCCAACAGTGCTTGCAAGATGTTGTTTTGGCCTTAAATCACTAAATATACAGCTAGATAAATAAATGAGAGAAAATAATTCAGATTTGGCTTCATTCTTTTTAGTTCTTTAAATTCTTTTTAGTTCTTTAAATTATTAAACTTCTCTTTGCAGGTGTGAATGGATAATTCCCAAAAGAAAAAAGCTAACTAATTAATACTATATATCAAAAAAACACATTTTTAAAAAATGAGATATAATTTTTTATCCATTAAAATGTCAACTCTGAAAAATAACAATACTCAGAAGTGAAGGTGCAGCGAGACACATACTCGTAGGCTGCTGAGGAAGAAGTTTCACACAGCTTGCTGGCGCCCTGGGAGAGAAAAGGCATCTAGACCAAAACTGAAGGCAGTTTCCTCAAAAAAAAAAAAAAGAAGAAGAAGAAGTGGTTATTAGAAGAAGAGGACTTGAATGTTGGACAAAAATAAAGGAAAAAGAAAAAAAAACCTAACAAAATATCAGCACCCAAATGACAAACCCTTATATATAATGAGAGAAAAAAATAGAATAGAATCACAGGTATGGGAGGAACAAAGGCAAGAATGTTACTCATTTACCTCAAAAGTTGAAGATAGATTATAATGAGCCCCTCACTGGAATGATAGTCATTGGCTCATTGGCATAGATATCAATTTTTTAAAACACTCATCTATATTTTTAAAATGCCATTAAGAAGAGTAAAACTTCAAGAATCATTTTTAAACATTATACCAGATTAGAAAAATGGGAACCAAAGCTTCATGTATTTTCAAGACCTTTTTAAAATTCCAACCTGTTTTTCAGTAAATACACATGAAATTCCATGGTCTACCCAACTATTTCTTAAAAAAAGAAAAACTCTTTGCTTTTATTTCAAGCACTGTTGGTGGTTTGCTTCTCTGTTGACAAATATCAATGGTTTGTGTGGGGGAGTGGAATCAATTCATTTCAAAGTCACTCTTTTGGGTTGGTTTTTTTTTTTTTAAGATTTATTTATTTATTTATTTGCCAGAGAGAGAGAGTGAGAGAGAGAGAGCAAGACTACAAGCAGGAGGAGCGGCAGAGGGAGAAGCAGGGTCCCTGCCAAGCAAGGAGCCCAATGTGGGGCTTGATCCCAGGACCCTGGGATCATGACCTGAGCTGAAGGCAGACGCTTAACCAACTGAGCAACCCAGGCGTCCCTAAAGTCATCTCTTTTGAAAGATATTAAACTTTTACTCCCTGAACATCCCTAGGGCAAAAGATGTCTTTCTTTTTTCTTTTGCATGGAACACACCCCAAAATATTATCTTTAGCAGCTAAAGCTGCAAATAATTACCAACTGTTGGTAAATGGAATTCAGATATGAAAAATTCTACATTACTTTGTGGTGGTTGGAACACATTTGCATGGGAAAGTCTTCCCTGCAACACAAAACATAAGCTCCTAGTTACTGATTGTCAAAAGCTGCTAGAAAAGACAACCAACTACATTGCAATACAATTGTGTATTCCATAAAACACCCAGAGGTCATAACCATAAACATGAGTAATAATAGCTGCATGTACTCTCTACCCCACAGAACACATTTTTTAAGCCTTAATACTTCTCTCCATTCCCAGTGCCACAGCAAGACTAAGCCAAGTTCATGTCAGATCCTATCTAGACGGTCACTTCTCAGCAGGCCTCTGTGACTCTGGTGTTTTCCCCCAATCCATCTGCTCTCTCCCTGCAGCATTTCCTCAGTGACAGCACTCCTACTCAAGTACGTAACATACTTAAAGGGCCAGGAGGAAAGCAAACAAAGGCGCAGGGGTGCAACCAAGTCTAGGCAGGGTGAGCAGGGCAGGCCCCTCACAGGTGGTGACATTTAAGCTGATTAAGCTGAAACCTGAGGTTAGGCCTTTGCAAAGTCCAGGTGACACGTGAGAAAGGCATGAAATTGAGCGGTGGCTCTGAGGGTCAGGGTGGAGAGGGGAGGGTGGGTTTTTTGGGGGATATCTTTATACTTCCTGAAAGAAAACATTAAAACGTTTCCTCCGGGACTTACTCCATGCAAGCTCATCTATTCTGCTACGCATGAAATTGCTTAACATGCTCAGCACCATCCACACCATTCTCTCCACCTGCAGCACCTTCTCCACCTTCTCCGTAGAAGGCAACACTCTTACTACTGAATCCCAGGGGCCTTTTTATATCATTCGTATTCCCTATACTTCACAACGCCTCAGAGTCTAATGACGAAGATTCATGTCTTCCCTTGTCAGACTATAAACTCTCTGAAGACAATTACTCTTTCTCTTGCACATTATATCCTCCTCAAAATAGTGAGCGTTCAGGAAATATTTTTCTTAAATAAGTGAAAGGATGGAGTTCACCGCCACTAATCAGAAAAGAAGAATCTGAAAGGACCAAATCAACAGTAGGAGCACATACTGACTTTTCTTTAGAATGCAGCCAGCCATTCAAAAAGGATTTATTAAGTAAAGGGCCTACTTTATGCTGAAATGTATGAGGTAAGGTCATTGCTATAGTATGGAAAGAAATAAAACCCCAACTTACTTGAAGGACATCGAGAGCAAACTGCCTTCTGTAAGGTGTTGTAAGTGCAGAAGTCAGTAGGAAATCACTGCAGAGAATGATCAGCAGGGACTGGAGTGTTTAAAAGAAGCCTAATGAGAAAAATTGGGGGAGCTGGACTTTGAAAGATAGGAAGAGGCCATGGAAATATGGCATGAATTCTAAGCCAAAGAAAGAATCCAATTTTAAAAAGGGAAGACAGGAATTAGCCTTCAATGGCTTCACTCTGATCCAAACCACTATCATCTGTCCCTTGAATGAATAATCACCTTCTTCACTGCTCCTATCCTTGATTTCCTGCTGTCTATTCTCAAAACAGCAGGAAGAATGATTTTTTTCAAATGTTAAGTCAGACCATTTGCTCTTTACCCAAAACCCTCGAGGGGCCCCATTTCACTTAGAATAAAAGCCAAAACCCATATTATGGTCTACAAGGCCCACATGATCTGGTCCCTGGTCCTCTCTGACTTCGTCTACCACTATGGCCACCCATGCTCATGCTATCCCAGTCCCACTGCAGCTCCTAGAAGGCATCAGCCATACCCTACCACAGGGGTCTTTGCATCTGCTGTTTCCATTGCCACAGAAGCTCTTCTCTTCAATATCCACATGGCTCACCTTGCTACCCCTTCACATGTTTACCCTCTCAATAGGACCCTCCCTGACCACTCTATTAAAATTTCAACTGCCCTCAACACTACTCTTTCCCTGCTTTATTTTTCCTCCATAGCACTTTCACATTCTAGTATCCAGTATAAGTTATTAGTGTCTCTCTAGTGTCTAGTGTCTCTCCCCACTAGAATGCATGCTTCGTGAAGAGGTGGAAATGACAGACAGACGTCACCTCTACGGAGGCAAATGAATTTAGATGGTTTTTCAGGAGAGTACTAAGAACAAGGCCCGTTCAACTAAATGATCAATTGTTGTTTTTAACTTTACAGGTGATTTGCAACCACAGTAAGATTTCTAACTGATGCAATTTCACTGGCACCATGCAAGGTTGTGGGCGGAAGCTGCAAACATACGGGTTACCTTTCAAAGTTTGAGATTACCAACCGATGTTTACCATTATTACTGAGCTTAACAAAAGGCACCTTTGAAGAGAAAAAGGGAAAAGGGATGGAATCAAACAATAAGTAATAATCATGTTAGAGAGGGGAGTCACATGTAAGTCATAAACACAGTCTGCTAAACTGACCTGATTGTCCATACAAGCAACCTCCAATATCTACTATGTGTGAGGCACTGTTCTAGCTCCAAGGAACCACAGATGAAACACACTCCATTCTCAAGGAACTTAAGAGTCTCAAGACTAGAAAAAGAATGGGGCGCCCAGGTGGCTCAGTCGGTTAAGCATCTGACTCTTGGTTTCAGCTCAGGTCATGATCTCAGGTTCATGAGATAGAGTCCCACACTGGGCTCCCTGTTCAGCAGGGAGTCTGCTTCTGTGCCCCTCCCCCTGATCACGTTCTCTCTCTCTCTCTCTCTCTCCCATAAATAAATAAATCTTTTTTTAAAAGACTAGAAAAAGAATGGATTTAAAATAATAATTGGGGCACCTGGGTGGCTCAGTCAGTGAAACATCTGCCTTCAGCTCAGGTCATGATCCCAGGGTCCTGGGATCGAGTCCCACACTGGGCTCCCTGCTCAGCACAGAGCCTGCTTCTCCCTCTCCCTCTGCCCCTCCCCCTGCTTGTGCTCTCTTGCTCTCTCTCTATCAAATAAACAAAATCTTTTAAAAAATAAAATAAAATAATAATAAATCACCCAATTTCTAAGATTCCCAGAGGTTTGGAGCATCATCTGGAGGAACCAAAAAATTAAATGAACATCAACGTGCAGCATGTGGATAAGGAAACAGTTCTGTTCAGTATCATGATCCTGATTATTGACACCAAGCTTAATCTCAATTCAAGTATTAGGATAAGAAATGTTTGAAACCTTTCCCAAAAGAATTACCTGTATTTTCACAGTACTATCATTTTCAAATCCTTTTGACAAAAAAGAGATCTTTTTTACCTAGGTATTCATTATCCAGCTTCACTCTATTAAGAAGCTGAGGAAGAAAGCAAAACATATCACAAAACAATGAACTGCAGACTTTAAGTTAATCCCCATTCAACCACTTCTTCCTTGCAATGACAGAGTTGATCCCTGCCAGTCACATCTGTCAGTCATTCACTGAACCTCAGATGTTCCAAGAATAAACTGACTGAGAAGAGAAACTGAATAACTGGTAAAACATTCAGGAATTCATAAAAGTCAATGAAAGAGATTTTGAATAACTTCTTGAATCACATGCGAAACCACTGATGAATAAGGGCCTGGTAGAGTTAGAATAGTTGACAAGCGAAGGAGGAAGAAAATTTGAAGCAATTTGAATGTCACAGGATTAAACACAGGCTGTGGGAAGGTTGACAGAGCCCCGGCACAGTTTTTGTAATAAGACTTTCACGATTGTGGTAAGAAAGACAAATATTACATGGTGCTATTATACAATTCTCTTGGAAAAATTAACCCCTATCAACTCTTTAAAAATTTCAACACCTTCATTTGTTCTTTTTTCCTTCTATTAATTAGGCCATATTTGCAATTATAATCTAAATTTTGTTAAATGTAAGATAAACTGATACCCATAATTTGAACTTTCTTTGTCCAGGCCAAACCCCTTTCCCCCCTATTTACTATAAAACTTGGCTTCCCAAGTGAACAGATTCACTTTAAAAGGACTGCTTTTCTGCCATCTCCTGTCTACCCTCTGCCCCCACCCTCACCCTCATTAACATGAGTCTCCACAGCTACCCCATGATGGAGCAATTGATTCTAGATTTGATTTCCAGATGAGAGCACCAAGTGAGTGGGTGACACAGCTGAGATCCACACTTAGGTCCTTAAAGCCTGCTTCTCTGCCCATATACCACAGCATCCTGTGGTTTCTATACCTGAGCCATATTATGTGATACCTAGGGTTACCCACAAAACTGGGGGGTGGGGAGATAAAATCATCTGTGTACAGGGCTTAAAGTCAGTGCCCTAAATGCAGGTGCCAAGTAGCCTCCCACTGCCAAAGCAGAGCTCCTGAGTTACCTGAATTACCTTGCTTTCTCCCCCGTCTTCCCGTTCTCATTTTTGGCCCACCTACTGTAAGCTTTGCAGGCACAGAAAGTCATTACTTATTTGTTATGAGCCACAGATTAATTATAAGTCAACTTTATAAGCCCATAATGTTGTTGAGAAGTGGGACTCTCCCTCCCTTAAGGCAGTCTCCATGGGCTCTGACAACTCTGTAATGTGCAGGGGTAACAGAGGTCCAAAACAGCAGCTTCGCCAAGGGGAGCCCTTCCAGAGTAGGACTCAGGGACAGTCCCATCCTTTGCCTTTCTCTTCTCACCCATCCATTTTTTTTTAAAGGACAATAAGTACATATTTAGGGGGTTCCTTGCCCAAGCATGTGAATGATTGTACTCAGAAATCTTAAAGGTAAACTGAAAAAGGAAGCTCTGCCTCCCATATCAACACTCAATTCCATGGCATTGGCGGTGCCCTAAAGACAGTGTTAGTCTGAAGATAAAGAAGGAGGAAATTGGGCGCCTGGGTGGCTCAGTTGGTTAAGCGACTGCCTTCGGCTCAGGTCATGATCCTGGAGTCCCAGGATCGAGTCCCTTATCGGGCTCCCTGCTCAGCGGGGAGTCTGCCTCTCCCTCTGACCTTCTTCCCTCTCATGCTCTCTCTCTACCATTCTCTCTCTCTCTCAATAAATAAATAAAAATCTTTAAAAAAAAAAAAGAAGGAGGAAATTAGGGGCACCTGGGTGGCTCAGTCGTTAAGCATCTGCCTTCGGCTCAGGTAGTGATCCCAGGGTCCTGGGATTGAGCCCCGCATCGGGCTCCCTGCTCCGCGGGAAGCCTGCTTCTCCCTCTCCCACTCCCCCTGCTTGTGTGCCCTCTCTTGCTGTGTCTCTCTCTGTCAAATAAATAAATAAAATCTTAAAAAAAAAAAGGAGGAAATCAAGCGTGATGCCTGCCTAAAGTACCAGCTTCCTCCCACCCAGAAGCACTGATGCATACAACTAATCCTCAGGGTACCCTGATGGCTCTCCAGCTGACTTCAGAACCACAAGGTGTAAGTCCTCACACAAAGCAATTTGCTCTTTCCCACCAGTCTCGCCAGATGTCCAGTGTAGCAGCAGAGACACATTCATTACTGAAAGTAGAACAAATGAGAACATAGGATGAAGTAAGGTTTGAAGTCTCGTGGAATGATTTCTAGAAAATAGACAATTATTTCAAAATAACGATAGAACTATTTGAATTAAGTTGTGCATCAGATAAAGTTATATAAGTAAAACTGCCAATTTCTCTCTAAAGATCCTGAAAATTTTTCATTTGTTCAATGAGTCAAATTAGTTTAACTTATTACATTTAAAGAAATTGGATTCCTGCCCCCAAATTCAATATACTACAAGAAGCAGTGTTTTAGTTAATAGATTAAAATCTATTCAAAGAGAGAAATCCATTCAGTTTACAAATGAAATTAAATATTTATTTTTGCTTAGAATGCTGCACTATTAAATTTAGGAAGATACCATGGCCCTAAATAATTGTTTCAAACAAATTAAAATCTCATTAAAATGAAAATCAAATATTGGTTGTAATTGGGGAACTATCTCAAAACACTACGCACTTATCCATTATCTCAACGATGAAATTTTTAAGTTTCTTTCTTTATTTATTTAGGTAATTTCTACATCCAATGTGGGGCTAAACTCATGACCCCAAGATCAAGAGCTGCATGCTTTTGTGACTAAGCCAGCCAGGTGCCCCTGCAATTATCTTTTTTTAAAGAAGGATCCCAAAGTAAACCAAAACCCCACTCTTTGTAATAGTAAGCCCTTCTGCCCTGATGCATGAGTAACTGGGATAAAAGAAGAGATTCTGAACCATTAAGTCCTAGCACTTTTCCCCTCCTCTTCTCCGTAAAGAGGAAGGTGTTCCCCTGTCTGCCTTCTGGAGGTATGAGGACTTTGCTGATCAGCCAGGCTGAGAACCAGAGAGACAGTTGTAGACTACTCCAGCCTCATTCCAGAGTGCCTAAGACAAGATCCACCCCTGGGCTCTTCTGACACTTTTCTCTTTGTGGTTAGGCAAGTTGGGTTGGGTTTCTGTCATAGACTTAAAGAATCCTAGATAATACCCTGGATTTGTGTACAAAACCTACATGATAGATGAAGCTGGGAGGGAAAACTGAAAACTCCAAAGAATGTGACTTGCCCTACAAAACATGGTGTTAGCCAGAGTGGGGCAAGGGAAAAGAGACAAGAAATAGACTGGGGGGTGAGGGGTGGGGAGAGAGGGCAGAGGGGGATGGGGAGTGATAGATCAAAATATACGAACTTCCAGTTACAAGATGAACAAGTTCTGGGGATCCAGTGCAATTATAGTTAATAATACTGTTGCTAAGAGAACAGATCTTAAAAAAAAGCTCACCACAAAAAAGAAATAGTAATTGTGTAATGTGATAGAGGTGTTAGCCAAAACTACAGTGGTAGGGGTGCCTGGGTGGCTCAGTCGGTTGAGCGTTTGCCTTCGGCTCAGGTCATGGTCCCAGGGTCCTGGGGTGGAGCCCCGTCCCATCCACTGCCATAGGACTCTGCTCAGCAGGGAGCCTGCTTCTCCCTCTGCCTCTCCGTCTGCATGCCCCTCCCCCTGCTTGTGCTCTCTCCCTCTCTCTCTCTGTCAAATAAATAAATAAAATCTTTTAAAAATAAAGTAAAAAAAAAAGCTACAGTGGTAATCATTTTGCAATATATGTCTATCAAATCACCATATTTTACAGCTTACTTACACAATGTTATATGTCAGTTTTATCTCAAAAAGGCTGGGGCTGGGGAAAAGACCAAAGGAAAGAGACTGTGGGGATTTAGTTATGGAAAGCACTTTTTTCTGGGATATTAGGGTTAGGAAGAGGAAGATGGAAAAAGCAGCTACCAGGAATATGACAAGCAAGAGAACGTGTTAAACTACCATTTTCTAGACCCGAACCCAAATCTACTAATCCTAACCTACCTATGAGGCGGGGCCCATACATCAGATTTTTAACATACTCCCCAGTTAACGTTGTTAAATGCTGAAATCTGAGAACTGCTAAATAAGAAATTACCAGTTAGCGTTCCTATATAGTCCCATGTTAGACCAATAACTTAGACACTATCTTCCCAAGTGCATCCAAGTTTATTAAACTACATTTTAAAAGAACCAAAAGGCAACTGAGAGATTTCAGTCTTTGTACAATTTTTTCAATTGTATTTTCTATAAAATTCAGACTGACATCATTATTTAAACTTAATAAAAATTTAAATAACACAAGACTTTATTTATCCCCATCCTTATTTAAAAAAAAATTTGCATGTCATGTTGCCTATGATATTCAATAAGCTGAAAAGAAGCAAGCCAAAAAAGCAAGGGGAAACAAGCCAGGAGTAAAGTTTATATCCAAAACTCACACCATTTAGCACTGCTCAGGTACTGGAAATAGGCCATTAATTTGTCTCTGAACTTGCTAGCATCCCAACCAAAGGATTACAAGAATCACAGCCTCAGTCCCCATATCCATAATATAAATAAGAATGTTTTCCTGGTGGTGAAACCCGAAAGAATTTTCTATTAGTCTTCATGACATATGAAGTATTACTCTGCATTCTTATATCTACATCAACTACGACAGTGTTGTTGTATTACCATTTTCGTGACATATCATTGGCTTAACACAAATAGCTCCAATTCAGGCACATTCACACATAGCTCTACAATGGTCTACAATGTGCTATCCGCTACCTGAGCTACCAGCCACATGCGGCTAATGAGCATCAGAAATGTGGCTAGTCCAAACTAAGGCATGCTGTAAGTATAAAGTACACACCAATTTTAAAGACTTAGTGCCTCCAAAAAAAAGTAAAACATCTCATTAATACATTTTATATTGATTGCATATTGAAATGATAGTGTTTCAGGTTTACTGAGTTAAATAAAATAGGTGGTTTTGTTTTTGTTTATTTAAATTTTGCTTCGTTAACATACAGTACAATATTGGCTTCTGGAATAGAATTCAGTGATTCGTCACTTACGTACAATATCCAGTGCTCATTACAACAAGTGTCCTCTTTAATCCCATCACCCATCCAGCCCATCCCCCCTCACCTCCCTCCATCACCCCTCCGTTTGTTCTCTATCACTAAGAGTCTCCTACAGTTTGTTTCCCTCTCTCTTTTACCCCGACTTCTCATATATTCATCCATTTTGTTTTCTAGATTCCATATATGAGTGAAACCATATGGTATTTGTCTTTCTCTGACTGACTTACTTCACTTAGCATAATATACTCTAGCTCCATCCACATCATTGTAAATGGAGAACTTTCATTCCTTTTTATGGCTGTGTGATATTCCATGGTGTTTGTGTCTGTGTGTGTATGTGTACACCACATTTTCTTTATCCATTCATCAGTCAATGGATATTTGGGCTCTCTCCATAGTTTGGCCATTATTGATAATGCTGCTGTAAACATCAGGGTACATCTATCCCTTTGAAACTGTATTTCTGTATCCTTTGGGTAAGTAACTAGCAGTGTAATTGCTGGATCATAGGGTAGTTCTATTTTTAACTTCTTGAGGGACCTCCATACTATTCTCCAGAGTGGCTAAATAAAATAGATTCCAAATTACTCTCAGCTGTTCTTTTTACCTTTCTCAAGGTGGCTCCTAAAAATATTAACTAACAGGAGTGGCTTGCATTATATTGCTCCTGGAATGGTGCTGGTCTAGTAGCTATACTCCCGTTTAACTCAAGGATAAGATTTAGACTTAAATTTTAGAGCTTAGAGCAATAACTGGACTTCATATTTTTTAAGCAATTTTTGGTGAATGTAATTTCTTATAAATGAGTTTTCCATAAGAATTTGGCAATGGAAAGCTCAAGATAATGTCCACTAATAAAAATCTGACCTTGAATGACACAAGTGACGAAGGGCAAAGCCTCTGGGAAAGACCTCATTCTTTCATCAACATGACGGAGGCTGACCAGTACATGTCCCTACAAAAAAGGCCACTCCTCTCCTGCATGGAGGCTGGTGGAGGGATAAGTTCTGAGCAACATCTTCCCTAGAAAACAATTCTGGGCCTTGTTTATGCATAGCCAAAGGAGTGACTGACCCCAAAGCTCTAAGGAAAAAACATGGGCCCCATAAACATAGCCTGGTATATTTTTAGAGCAGTGCTTATCAGTGGGCTACTGTCCAATGAGATAATCTTAGGATTTCAGCAAATCAATTCCAAGACAATGCCCCATCCACAAGGACCATTAAGAATCCATGATGGAATTGTGGCCTTCAATGAAAACTATCTTATTTTCTGGTAAATTTGCTTTTAATAGTAATTGGTTATGCTTAGGTAATATATTTAGGGAACTCAGCAAGACCTTTATACACTCTGACTTCAAAAACCATGTAAGTAACTTTATCCACTCACACAAGAGAGAAGGGGGTAGGCTCCATTCTTTTTTAAGAAAACAGACTTTTGTGAATTGAAAGCATCTCATCACTGAGGGCTGGCGGTTCCCTGCAAAAAACTAGTTATAACCCTTCTTGTACATCACAGAAGTTTAGGGTCTCTGACTGAAGTGATGCTAAAATTTGTTAGGCAATTACTTCTAATGAGGACTCTGAAAGAATCCAGCCAACTAAATTAGTTTTAAGCCCATGTGCTCAAAATCTCAATAAAAAATAAACTGCCCCAAGTGCTCAACTGCCCCAATACCAGCCAAATCGAAACCGAGGGTAGTGGTGTGCAATGAAGCACAAGCTTTGGGAGGTTTTCACATCAAACTAAGACTTAAGAAGAAAGGAACATTCTAATCAGGATCTGCATATATGATCATGAAAGAAAAATTTGCACTGACAAAAGATTCCTGATTATTAATGACATCTGTTGATTTTTAAGTGAAGCTTTAAAATATCATCTGCTTTAATGTTCAATGATAGCTTACACTTGGTTACTATGAGTTCTATTTTTATGTAAATTATGTTATGGAAAAATGAAGTTTAAATCAGGAAGCTCAAGCCAACCAGGGTGGGCTCTGCAGTTTAGAGCATTTGCAAAGCTCATGAGCCCCACCTAATGACAGCACACCCAGAGCTCTGGAGCAGCTTTGGTGAAAGGAATAAATAACTGGAAGCTGAAACTTCAAAAACAAAATTGTGACATGCCTCACACTCAGAAAGCATGAAACCAAGGATCAAACTTGCCAACCTAATTTTATCACAAGAAAAGAGCTGAGGAAGTAAGAAAAATAAACACTTCTTAGGGCTTTTTTCCCAACTATAAAAATAGTATCTGCCCATCATAAAATTTCAAAAAAGATGAGAAAAGATAAAGAAGGAGGTAAATATCATCCATAATGCCAGTGCTCAGAGTTGCCAGCCCACGGCGGTTTGGTCTATAAATACATGCATAGCTATTTAAATGTATACATGGGTATTAAAGAGAGCACTGTACTGCATGGAGCACTGGGTGTTATACACAAAAAATGAATCATGGAACACTACATCAAATACTAATGATGTAATGTATGGTGATTAATGTAACATAATAAAATTAAAAAATAAATAAATAAATAAATAAATAAAGCTGCACTGTAAAAAAAAAATAAATGTATACATAAGATGAGATCATACTACAGAGCACAAACTGCTTTGTCACCTGCTCTTTTTCACACAAAATATAATGTGGGCATTATTATTCATAAACATAGCACTACGCCATCCTTTTTAGTAGTCATATGACATTCCACTGTATGATACAGCATCATCTAAACAATGCCCTCGAGATGGGCATGTAATTATTGCTATAAATCACATGGTACACATATCCTCACACCTTCATTATTGCACATTTGCCTGATTATTTCCTTAGGATAAATTCTTACAAGTGGAATGGCTGGGTCATGAGGTGTTGACAAGTGTCACCAGAATGCCTTTTAGAGAGAAGCTGCAGTGAAACACCTGCAATCTAGGGGAGATAGCTACTTCATTCTCTGATACCTTCACCAACACTGGATGTTATCAATCTTTGGAGGTAGATTAGTAGCTAAGAGAACAGGTTCTAGAACTAGAATTCTACAGCTGGGTTCAAATCCCAGCTGGGTTCAAATCCCAGCTCTGCCATGGACTAACTCTTGGGAAAGTTACCCAACATTTCTGCAAATTTCTGTAAAGCAAAGATTGTACCATTATACCTACCTCAGAGATTATTTTTAAGGATTAAAAGAGCTGCTACAACGCCTGATACACAATAAGAACTCAATAAAAATTTGCTCTTATGACATTAGTGCCCATCTGAGAGGTAAAAACAAATCTCATTTCTGTTTAAATTGCATTTGCCTGATTCTTACTGGGATTAAACATAGGCCCCTTTTTAATTTTTATACTATTTTCATTTCCTTGGTCTTTTTTTAAGTAGTCAACCATATCATTTACAAATAATGATGATTTTTGTATCTTCCTGATTTATTTTTCCAGGATAATTGCATTGGTTGGAATTTCTAAAACAAACTTGAATAAAATTAGTGGTCACAAATATCTTTATCTCAATCGACTTTATGGTAACAGGAGATTTTTAAAGTATTTTAAAATTCAAAATTATAAAATGTGATGACAACTTTTTCTATACATTTTCTTATAAAGTTGCTTTAAATATAAATTCTGCATCATTTCTAAATTGTGGCATTCTTTTGGGGAAAATGTCTTCTTTGACATTTTAAATTAAAATGATCTTTATTAACTAAATTTGCACACACCTTCAGTGAAGACCATAGTAATATTTAACACTAAGAATGTGAAGTATAAAATTAAAATTATTATGTTACTTAAATTAATTTGTGAAGCAAAAGAAATCTGAAAGACGATGTAGTTTGTCCAATGATTTAAAATCAATTACTCTTGTTAAAGAAATATATCCGATAAATAACAGAAAAATTTTAACCCACCATTTGCAGTCAAAAATATAAAGCCCTTTAATTTTAAAAGCTACAATATGATCTAGTATTTTTACTCCTTGTGTTTTCATCCAAAAACAGCATATAAATTTCAAAAGAATGATCCCATTTCTCACAATTCACCCTCTCTTACTCCCACACTCTGAAAAGGAGCCTGAATTATTTCTAGATACAAAAGCCTTCAGTACATATTAAGGCCCTAGTTGCTAATCCCCAAAATGAGGGATACTTGAGCCACAGAACAAGTTAGCTTCTTTTTTAGAAATTAAACAAAAGAAAGGACACTATGCTAAAACTCTACGATAAATCAAATATTCTGGAAGATCTTTCCCAAGTCTTAACAAATATGTAAGTCTGCTTGTTGACTGCCTACCTAGAGATAAAATTATAAAGCAGAATAATAACATATTTCCCTAGCACTTAAAATGTGCTAGACCCTATGCTATGAGCTTGTCCTACACATATTATCTCCTATCACCAACCTACCTTCCCCCACAAGGAAAATATTGCCTCCCCACTGGCTGCACATTGCCTTCACCACACAGAATCTTCCAAAAGCACCCTATAAACAGATTGCAAATGGCTCTTTGGGAGTCATTACTGACCAGCTGTCCTCTAAAGAAAGGTGGTGGAAATTTTAAGGCTATGGGCACGACAGACAGAGTTTGAGCTTGGTGAAAGATTGATCACTTGAGTTCATGACAATCAGCAAACAAGAGTAATCATATCCCAGCATGCCGGACAAGGTAAAATGACACTTAAGTATGACTAGATTGCTTCTTATTTGCCCTCCTGGGACATTCTCCTTGAATAAGAGTCAGCATGGCTAAGAAACTCTGAATTTGCTTTTCCACAGAATATAAAGTAAGGGAAGTTTACCAGGCAAAACACACTAATTCAACAAAACTAGCCCCTGGCACAGTTATAGCACTTTTCAATAAAAAGTGCTTCAAGTTTAAACAACCTAATTTTCCTGATTCTTTAATATACCAATACATCTAACACATGTATGGATTATTCATTTGGAAGAGCCAAATGATTCCTAAATAATAAGCTTATAGGTTATATGTGTCTGTTCCCATTATTCATAGTCCTATAACAAGCTCCAAACAAAGAAGAAATATTCAAATGAAGCCTAAGAAATAGAAATCATCTGGAAGAGCATTGATAGTGCCTAGCGCATAGATACAGGCCGGAATCAAGAAATGAAATTCTAAATGTTGAGCAACCGACATGTTTGGTAAGACACTAGATACATCAGTCTCTATTCTGATTTCATAAAGCTTTGATCATGTCAAGTTCCAAGGGTTGACCACTGTTTCATTTTTGTACAGAATTTTATTTTTTTTAATTTTTTATTGTTATGTTAATCACCATATATTACATCATTAGTTTTTGATGTAGTGTTCCATGATTCATTGTTTGTTCATAACACCCAGTGCTCCATGCAGAATGTGCCCTCTTTAATACCCATCACCAGGCTAACCCATCCCCCTACCCTCCTCCCCTCTAGAACCCTCAGTTTGTTTTTCAGAGTCCATCGTCTCTCATGGTTCATCTCCCCCTCTGACTTACTCCCCTTCATTCTTCCTCTCCTGTTATCTTCTTCTTTTTCTTTTTTCTTAAAATATGTTGCGTTATTTGTTTCAGAAGTACAGATCTGTGATTCAACAGTCTTGCACAATTCACAGCACTCACCGTAGCACATAAAAAGGGCTCCCAGAGAGAGTCTAGTCTAATTCTTTAATTTCTGAATGATAACACCAACTGACTTTTTTTTTTGAGAGAGAGAGAGCATGCATTCATGGGGCAGAAGGAGAGGGAGGGAGAGAATCGTAAGCAGGTTCCATGCTCAGCACAGAGCCCAACATGGGGCTCAATCTCAGGACCCTGAGATGATGACCTCAGCCGAAACCAAGAGTCGGATGCTAAACTGACTGAGCCACCCAGGTGCCCCAATACCAACTGACTTTCTGAGTGCTGTATGATTTTTGTTGCAAAGTCATACAGTTTGTAATTAATAGACTTAGAATTATGACCTAGATTTCTCAAATGGATGCCCCCCCACTACATGGTATTTTCCCTTTCAACTATATTCCATGTGAAGTCATTTGAAGAGTTGTTCAATATATGTACACATAAAAAAATCTTTTGAAAAATTCTCTTCTTAAAAATGTATACTTTTTAAGAATGTGTGGGTTTCCCAGATATCTGTCTACTGAATAATACTTTGTACAAACTAGGACGGAGAATTGAGAAATAATATAAATTGATTATCTCAAGCTACTCACAATATTGTTCTATTCTTGACTTTTATTAACTATTGACTTTACCCACATCTCTTACTTAGCTACACTGGTCCTTGAGTTTCTCACCTATAAAAATGAAAGAACGGGACAATATAATCTCTGAGACACTTCCCAGGTCGATAAATTTTATAAGTCTGTGTGATTAATTTACAAATCAGAATAATCATGTTTCCCACTTTTGTTTACCTTTCCCTCACAACAAACTTTTAAAAAGCTCTACTACTGGGACACCTGGGTGGTTTCAGCTCAGGTCATCATCTCAGGGTCCTGGGATCAAGTCCCACATTGGGCTCCTTGCTCAACAGGGAGCCTGCTTCTCCCTCTGCCTGCTCTGTCTGCAGCTCTCCCTGCTTGTGCTCTCTCTCTCTCTGACAAATAAATAAAATCTTTTAAAAAAAATCTTTTAAAAAAAATTTAAAAAGCCCTACCACCATAACACCTGAAAAGGCCAAGTAGAGAAGCAGTCCATAATTAGGAAAGATGCCAAAATATGCCAAAGTGTTTATCAAGAAAGTATATGGTGTTTGATCCAAAGAATCAAAAGGATAATATCCACAATTCTCTAAATCCACTACAGTCAAATATACTGGGAACTGTTTCCCTTTCCTCTGCCCTCTACCAGTTCCATTATATTACACACTTGAGTTACCCAATCTCTGACAGTAAAAGATCTTATAAACCTTGAGTTTCTGGCTTGAACTGAACCAATGGGTGAAAATGTGTGACTTGGTATTGCTAGGGGCTGAAGCAAATGATACAAGGCTCCAAAAAGCTCCATAGCAAAAACTATGAAACCAGATGATAAAAATAACAAGAAGGTAAACACATTGACCCAATAACCATTAGCCAGATTACTAAGTACTAGGTATTCATTAAGCATTTATTTTATGTCCAGAACCATGTTAGGCACTGCAGAATATACAGAAAAAGGAAAGACTTGGTTCATGTTCCCTAGAAGCTTACAGTCCACTTGGGGAGACAACATCATAAAAACAACAAGCAGCATGGGACTACAAAAACTAAATGTTAAATTATGTACATAAGTGATAGAGGAATTACAGTTAATTGGAAATGACATGCAAAATAAATTGGCCCAAAGAAAGAATAGAATTAGAAAGATAAGACATTTTCATAGACTTTGGATTTTACTCAACCCACCATATTTTTCTTCAGTGCAAATTCTATTACATGACTCAAGTGACAATGACATTTTTGGATCCATTAATAGTGTTTTCCAGATGGCCAATTCCCTGGTTTTGCTTTAATCAGGTCTTAGCTGAATAGAATCTTAAAACTTAATATAATCCCTACTTCCCAGAAATATAACCAAAACAGGTTCCTTATTAATAGGTCCTCCATTAAGGCTATTTATTTGTAAAGCAGACAGTTTTGAGTTTTTTAGTAAATGATAAACTTATAAATCTCTGAAGCAACCCCTAACCACCACCACCACCACCACCACCACCACCACCACCACCACCACCACCACCAAAACAAACAAACAAAAACACACACACAAAAAAAAACAAACAAAAAACACTGAAAAAAATGAAATGGTCTTCATCATACTTAACAATCCTGAGTATTACTGCACATCAATCAGGTCAAAAAACTGTACTCTTTTATTTCAACATTTGAAATGTATAACCTAAGGAGACCCAGGGGCGAGCAAACAGAAAGTAGAAAATAAAATGTCAGAGAAAGCCTTAAGGGAGTGGCTTATGCCGCTAAACAAACGGTGAGAGCTCCAGATGAGGGAAACCAGCTCTCACCTGCTCATTGTCCCCTGTTCCAAGAAGACTTCCACACGAGAGAGAGAGAGAGAGAGAGAGAGAGAGAGAGAGAGAGAGAGAGATGCCCCCCAGCCACGTGAGCAGCGCCAGAAATTGCAAATTCTCCCATTCCCCAATGGCACTAATGCCAAGGCTTCTGACTTCTGCTAGAAGTTAGTTGCTAAGTAGCAATTAGTCAGAGGGTTTGTAATAACCTGATTCTGTCTTCACGTGTGATCACCAGTGATAGCACCCATAGCCCTGTGGGTGTAGAAGGGGTGTCTCACCCTGTTCATGAGATTAGCATGAAAGAAAAGCAGCAGTAATTATGGTAACAGATGTTCGTTCTATCAAGATAACTGTTAGCATGAGTAACCGAGAGATGAATTCCCTAAAAAATAAGAAAGATGGCCTTAGTACCTCTAATGTTTGGGAGCAGACTGAAACAGATCCAAGTAGATTCATCATGCAAGTCAGACTGCACACCACCACCACCCCACACACCACCACTACCACTCTGAAAAAAACAAAACAAAACAAAACTACAACGTGGGGATTTAAATAGAAATGAAAGTTCAACACTATGGGGCTGCACTTCTTCAGAATACTAATATGGACTGGTATCAGTCTGCATGATGATTATAACAGTATTCATTGCAGAGAGACAGCTAATATTTTTATTAGTGCTTTTTGTTTGTTTTAAGATTTTTTATTTATTCATTTGAGAGAGAGAGAGAGAGAGAGAGAGAGCACAAGCAGGGGGGAGGGTCAGAGCACAGGCAGGCTCCCCCTGAGTGGAGAGCCAACGTGGGGCTTGATCCCAGGATCCTGGGATCATGACCTGAGCCGAAAGCAGATGCTCAACCAACTGAACCACCCAGGCGCCCCGTTTTTATCAGTGTTTTAACCTTGATCATATAATATTTTATATTGTAAAGTGAAACCATTTCCAAGATGATTTGAGTCAGGTCCTTTTACTTTACTTTTAAATCAATATCCAAGCTTTTGGGGGGACTCTCTTTTACCAACACTTTTGAAAAGCAATGCTATAAAATTGTGACCCACTTTGGGGGCCCTTATCATCTCCATTGCTTCCAATTTCATTTTGGATCTTTCAACATGAACATTAAGAAACTGGCACCCAAGAAAGCATATATTGCCACCTCACTGTCAGCTGTTACGGCCTTTCTCTAGCTCCCATCTAGGCCTAAACATTCCCAGAATTCCCATCTGAGAAACTACATACATTATATGGGAAAGAAAAAATTTAATGTGGATGCAGGGCCAAATAGTATTGGTGGGAGTTAGAATTACAACCTAAGTATCGTCAGTATTTTTGTTGTTTCGTTTTACCAACCGTGAAGGCTCCACCAAAATTAAGGAGACCCTATTTCCTTTAGAGAGATCAAATGACAGGTTTTTCTTGACTAAACTCAGATATTCAATCCTCTTCCCATTACAAAACTACCAAACAATCAAAAAAATAAAAAAGTCAAAGAAAAACCTGACGGATAACTCCCAGTATTTTACAAATAAGGAGCAAACACTCAGCCTATAATTATTTCCTTGGTTTTGCTCAAGTCCTTAAGAATTCAAGGAAGGCAAAAGGTTAGGGTACTGACCGGTTTTGTTTTTGTTTTTGTTTTCGTTTTGTAATGCGCACGTTAGGAAAGAGGATGATAAACCTCCAAAAAGGATAAGATTTCAAGTTTGTACAACATTTGCTTAAACAAGAGAATGGTGATGCAGGTAGTTGCCTATAATCCTAACACCCTTCCGAAGAGTGGTTCTATATACACTTCAATGGAGGATGAAAAACCCAGAGCACAGCTTTAAGAGTCAATGTGTTTTCTTTCTTATGAACAAATTAAAATATTTGGCAGTAATTTTTTCAAGCAGATGGATTGGAATATTTTGGGAAATGCTAAGGGGCCGATTTTCTATTGCTTTTTAGAATCTCGAGTTATAAAATAAGATTTTGGCTAAGCTACCAAATTCAGCAGTGATTATTAAAGGAAACAGGCTTTAACTTTCTTACCTGGATGATCTGTGTAGCAGTAGTTCGTTTCAATTAGGAAATCCAATTCAAATAAGCAGAATAATGCTGGGTTCAGTGTCTTTAGTCTCCCCAAAGAAGAACAGATTAAAAAATGATCATGCGCCCAGGACAATATGGACCCAACTTTTACCATTCTTTTTAGGGTGCTCTTGAATTCACCCTTTCTTCTACTGCTTCTAAACCTAATTTTACTTTACAAAAACTGCCTTGTCTTTTACTTAGTCCATGATAAGAATTAGTACATTTTCTCTACAAATGCCTGTACTTACATTAAGCTCAAATGAACTCCTGTTTCCTAACTGTGCCAGGCAAATCCCTGGCCACCTCGCAACCACTGATCCAATCGGACATTAAGTAAACATGAAGCCATGTGGTTTCTTGTTTTACATTACTTTTACATTGTGTTGCACAATTCCACTGGATATACAAGGAAATTATTCCTCTTTCTTGGCTCTTTCCTTAGATCAATCATCTGGCCAATATTTATTGAACATCTGCTATGCACTTAGTCTTTCAAAGAATTACTTTCACAGGCTGTCCAAATAAAGAGCTATAAAACTTTGCTCAGATCCAATCCCACAACCTCTTAACTGGCTCTCTAACATAGAAGCCTGTAAAAATATATTTTTTTTTTGGAAATTAGAAAATTAGTCTAAAGGCTGAGAATTCTCTTCACCACGCCAACATAATAGAAGAATCCAATGATCAAGGACAAATGACTGCCCTGCCCCATCCATGTTAGACAGAAGGGAAACCATGTTATTTAAATCTATTAATATTTGGTTCCAGAGATTGCATAACCAGTTGGGAAGTGGGGATCCCTTTAAGTGATGTGCTGGAGCTGGCTCTCACTGGCTCAGGATCTGACCGTGTGCATCTCTTCCCAAACTTCAGAGACTTCAAGTTGGCAGCCTGAGATGAGCCACAAGGAAAGTCTACCCCCTGTGATTTTGCTTCAAATAGTCCCCTCTCCAAAAATCCAAATCTATTCTGTTCCTGGGTTCAGATGGTTGGAGTTTAGCTAGCAAGGGTTACCTTTTACCTTAAGAAACCATCACTTGTAAGAAACAGAACTGGTAAGAAACAGAACTGGTATAATTTTCCGTAATTATAAGAAAATTATAAGATCCCCAGCACTTGGGGAACTTCCAAAGCATTCAGAGGGTCAAGACAGAGGTAATGCCATGAGGGGCAAGTGTACAAAATACTCGTGAAGTTGGCAAGGGGATTACCAACTAATTGAAACTGTCAGGAATTGCTCAGAGATGAAGGGGAAATGGGATTTGAAGCAGATCTTAATTGATGGCTGTGGTCTGGGTCAGCTGGAAAGAGTGGAAAGAGTCATCACTAGCGGGATTACTGAATGGGCAGAGGAAGAGGTAAAAGAGTAAGGCGAGCCAGAAATGGACTTTGGGCCAATATGGGGAGGGATATCTGGCAAACTAACTAGGCAGAGGGAGCTACTGGAGTTTTGTGAAGAGGGCGATAAAGTGTTTTAGGAATACTCTTTCCAATTTTGCTCAACTCCTTGTTTTTATTATCTTGACTTCTTTCTCTCTGATCTCTGAAAATCCCAAATCCCCTAGTTTTCAGACTTGTTGGACTATAACTCATGCTAGTACTGAGCACAGCATCGTGGCACGTCACGTGGTAACCCTGAGCCATGTGCTGGGACCTAACAAGTAACAGTAGATGCCAGACTTGCCTCACAAAGCCTGTGTTAGGGGTTCCCAAATAAATAGTTTCGGGGAGATTTCAGCTCAGCCTTTGTCCTCAGCAAATTGTAAATTATTGCAACCTAAACAAAAGTGATTCTCATCTTCAACATTTACAAAAACTATGCATACCCATTCTTAAAGCCTTTCACTTAGAACCCCAAATGTCTCTTCCCACAGAAAACCACTTCCTCCCTATCACTGCACCTTATAAATAATTCTCCCACAACTACTACTCTGAGCACTAACCTCTTAGTACTAACCTCTACAGATCAGAATCAAACTGCCTGGAATAGCATGAGGGGAAGGCGGGGCGGTGCATGTGGAGAGAAGGGGAGGAGCCACCATTTACTGAGAACCTTCTCTGAGCCTTTTGTAGACCCCAATGAATCCTCACAGCAATCCTGTGAGATAGGAAGACACTGAGCCTTCGTGACGTTCCCATGCTTTGCATAAGCTTGGCTTCAATATCTGAATCCTTCCTAGGCTCCAAAGTCCGAGGAAAGAACTGTGCAAGGGTACGACCCACTCTGCAGTGTGCCCATAACGATACTCAGTAGAAAACTGCTGAATAGAAACAATGTCAGAAATGGTAATTAACTTTCCAGGTTAAACCTCATAGGTTAACATGATCCTGGGTTTCAGGAATACAAGTTATTGTAACACAGAAGCAGGAAAAGGGAAGATGTTCTCCTCATTTCTAAGCAAAATCCTTGACGCTCCTTTTATCCCTTTTATCTTCTTAATAAATTTCCATGCTCCCCTAGACTCTTCCCTACCAGGGAAGCCTCTCCAATCCAGGCCCAGCCTATTCCCTAAATGACCCATGTTACAAAATTACCTTCTCTTCTCTTCCTTAGAAACCTGTTTCTTTACAAAACAGCATATGGCAACAAGGTCTAATAATCATTAACATACAAATTATTGGTAGCCCCTTCATGCGCCTAGTTGTTTCTTTAAAGAGGAATGTTTGGATTAATTAAATGAACTAGAATGAACCACTCATTGGGAGAGACTCAAACTGCACAGTACATGTACATACAGTAGACATATTTCATATGTTCACACCCACCCACCCCCAGGCCTCAGTTACTTGGAGAGATTAGGGAAGGAGGAGTTCTTTCTGAGGCAGGTCATTCTTGACCAGGATTCTGTGTTTAAAAGCAAAACTTCCCCAACTTCACTTGTTAAAATGCATCCTCTGATTCAGTAGGATTGGGGTAGAGGCTGAGAATCTGCACATCTAATAAACTGGCAAAGGTTGGTGAAGCTGCCCATTGGCAGACCACACTTCAAGTATCACTACTTGAAGCTATTCCACTTTTTCACTGCTTGTTGGGAATGCCTCCGCTTCTTTAGCTACAGGCTTTCTAAATGTCTGAAGGTATAAGGTCTTTTTTCAAAATAACTCTAGGGTGGGCAAGATCGAATATTAGAAGCTGGACTGGAAGAGAAAGGAAACAGAGAGGATGATACACAGGTACCAGTACACACACATCTAAACCAAGCCTGCAGGTGTTCAGTGAAACTTACAGAAGGCCTGGATTGCTGTTTTTTCTCTCTTTTTATCTGTCTCATCTTTTAGCAACCAAATGGCAGTTTACACTGTAATATTACCTTGTCAGAGAAGCAATGACTTTTCTAAAGGAGAGGGGTACGCTATGATACCATATCAGGGCCAGATGTGAAAAGAAAAACAAGTGTGTTTTACTTTTTTATTGACCTTCAATAAAGGTCACTGAATCACTGTGTACGTGTGTGCATGCACAAGCATGCAAGACCAGCCAAGAAAGCTCAAGAAAAAAAAATAGAAAATTGGGCAAACTATATGAATAAGCAATTTATAGAAAATGAAACCTAAATAGCCAATAAATATATTATAAAAAGATAAATTAAAGCTACAATAAGATATTTCACATCTGCCAAACCAGCAAAAATTAAATAGTCTGACAATACCGAGTGTTAACAGGGATGCTGAGTCAGGGAAATCCCTGTGTGCACTCGTGGGGTTATCTCATAGACGTGGGGAGGTGCACACCCCGCAATTTAGCACTTCCTAGGTACATGCTAGGAAAATCGTAACAGATTTTCGCAAGAAGTCCTACCAGGATTATTTGTAATTAAAAAAGAAAAGGAAAAGAAAAAAGAAACAAAGTAAATGTCACTTACAGAAGAATAGAGGAACTGTGGCATTTCCAAACTTTAGAATATTATACAGCTGTGGAAATAAGTAAACTAGAATTCCCCGTAATCAACATGTATAGGGTAGGGGAAAGTTGTAGGCAAATGCATACTATACATCGTATGTATATTTGCATAAAACTTAAAACATGTAAAACAATAACTCCTTGTTTGGGACCCAAACATAGGTCTATAACTACCCAGGAATAAGAAACAGCAAATTCAAAAGAATGGATCCCTCTTCAGGAGGAAGGAGGAAGGTAATGTTTTATTTTTTAGACAAAAGTATAGGCATTTGTCGTGTTATATGTTATAGTCTTTGCATTTCTTAAATATTTCACAATAAAATTTCAAGATCTTGTCTTGGTGAACTGGTAACCACATTCTCTTCATAGAGAATTGACAGCAATTAGTTGTGACCAGAAATTCTATTAAGGTTATGTTGATTCTGAAATTTACTAAAAGCCACATTCTTCAAAAATATCAAACTGGGATTAGTGTTATAGCTCAAAAAGAACCATTTAGGTACAATGAATAACCTTTGCTTTCTAAATCAGTGGTCTCTAAAGTGAGGGGCATTTGGGCTCAAGAAGAAAATAATAGAACTTTTTTTCATAAAATCCTCTTGATTCCTAGGTTTTGTCTATTTATACATACATAATAGACACAAGTATAAATTATTTATATTAATTTATATAACATAATTTACAATATGTTCTTGCACAGTGGTAAGTGTATGTCATGTAAAAATAAACTTTTGGGGCACCAGGGTGGCTCATTCAGTTGAGTGACCAACTCCTGGTTTCAGTTCAGGTCATGATCTCAGGGTTGTGGGATCAAGCCCTGTGTTGGGCTCCTCGTTCAGCACAGAGTCGGCTTGAGATTCTCTCCCTCTCCTAACCACCCCCCCAATGCCGTGCACTCAGGAACTCTCTCTCTCTCTCTCAAATAAATAAATTAAATAAATAAATAAATAAAATCTTTAAAAATATAAAATAAAAATAAACTTTTACTGGCCAGGGTACAAAATCAAAAACCATCATTCGAGATGACCATTTACTTTAAAAGCCACCCATCCAAGTAACCTACACCCAAACCCTAGAAGTTAAAAATAGAAATTTTAGAAGAGGACTAGATTTTTAAGAGAGAAATTATTAGTGAAGAATATCTTAAACCAGAATATTAAAACTGTAGTCAGAGAACAAACTCACTCTAACTTTCTACAGATCAAATTTTACTTCAGGCTTCAAGATAAAAGTTGATATAAATCCCAACCAATACTGCACCAGGTCAGAATATATTAGTGTTGAATGCTTTGTTTTAAAAAGAAGGGGGGGAAAAAAACAGAAAGAAAATAAATCGTCTGAAAAACCCACATGGGAAAAGGACACAGTCTAGGAAACTGAGTGCTACTCTTCCACACAAGAGCTAAATTAACATTCTCCAACTGCTTCCAGCTATTGATATTCATTTTGGAACAGGCAGGACATATTTAGAAAATGGCACATCACCAGAAAATGTGGGTGAGGGTGTGGGATTCTGCCTAATACAATGTAGCAAGAATCTTTCCGGAGCCAACTTTGGGAGCCAGAAAAGAAAATGTATTGCACAAACCCTTTAGATTGAAATGTAATCTTCCAACAAAATAAACTAGATAAAATCAAGTAGTATCATCTTACTATAAATAACTGTTCAAGAAGCTGCATTTTAAAACAAACTCCTTGGCCTTTAAGCTAGTGATCTTGGTTACTGCCAAGTGAATTCATAATAAAAACAAAATTGTTTTACTAAATGTATAATAAAAAATTTAAATATACCTTTTAGTAAAATGAGCTGACTATTTATTCACATGCATCATTTATCAATTTAACAACAAACAAAGTAAGAAAGTGCACAGTAGGCAGCTACCATAAAGGCCTGCATTTGGCAGAAGCAGAACCAGAGGTGGGTGGATACTACAAATATCACTAAGCCATAAATCAAGAGAAATTAAGGTATTTACTAGGAGAGTGTGCGTTTTACTTTAATAATAATGTTTTCATACAAAAAAAAAAGAGTCTTCTCAAAGAATCCTTTACATTCATCTGGACACCAGCTCCGTAAGTCTCACTAAAGGGCATAGGCCTTTAGCAGGACCAATTTATACAGACATCTATTTCATGACATGTTGTAAGGGAGCTGCACATCTCTAAAAAAGGTGCAAAGTGAACACTACATCAAAAACTAATGATGTAATATATGGTGATTAACATAACATAATAAAATAAAACTTAAAAAAAAAGGTGCGAAGCTTGGATAGAAAGCTATCTGTCATTTCACATCTGATAATGGAAAGATTCATCAAACAATTTCCATCCTGTCTCCACTGCTGACTACTTGTTTAGGATTTGATTTCCTACAAGGTACATGATAGGATGTAATAGGTCATCTCAGGATAAATAAGTTTTTGATGAAAGCACTTGCTAGGGTTTCTAATTTCTTCCCTCAAGTGTCTGAGACTAAGCAAATTAATCAATCTAACATGCAGGCTCTCAAAGCAGAGGTCCATTTACAACAAGCAGCTCTTTCTGTCCATGGGTCCTGTCCCCATGCCTTAATAAAATCACTTTCTTGCGCGCACACACACAAAAACAGTTCAACATGGAAACATGATATGTATCGTGCTCCCATCCCCTAGACCCAATCCTTTGGGCCTAGGGAGAGGGGACTTATCATAGATGGGTCTCCAGCTTACAAATTTCTCAGAAGCCCAACAGTGGCTTGGTCCATGGTCCCGCGGCTCTGCCTCCCAGAGAGCATCAGTAATCAAAGTCTTTTCTCAGTGATTTCTTCTGAGAGGCTCAGAAGATCTCCCAGGCAACACAGCTTTCACTCACTTAGTTTTGTGCCCTTGATGCAGTTGAACAGTTCTTCCTTCAAACCGGGAGCAGAAAGGAGGACCTGTCCAGGTTGGAGAGTTCCTAAATCTATTCACCTCTTATGCTAGAATTCTCTCAGTTGTAAATAATGGGAAGGGAAGGGAGGAGCAGAGAAGGAAGGGAGGAGATAGAGGAGATGAAGGGGAAGGGATCCATAGGTGGATCCAGGAGATATCATCAGAACTTGATCTCTTTCTCTGCAGCTCTTACCTCAGCTTTTCTCTATATGATCCTCATTTTCTAGTAGGGTCTTACTTTAAGAGTGGCAAGATGTCTGCCAGCACCTTCAGGCTTACATCTTCCCAGCTTTAAGTCCAGTGAAAAGAGAGCATCTCTTTGTACAGAATTCCAATAAAATTTCCAGAATGAAAACTTATCAGTTCTAATTGGCTTCGTGTGTGTTACCTGCTCATCCCAGAACCAACCATGTGGCCTGAGAGGTGCAAGGATTTCTTAATGGCTCAGCCCAAGTCAGATGCCCAATGCTGGCATCAGGGGAAAAGGAGGTTTCAAAAGGCAAACCAGGGTGCTGCTACAGGAGAGGAACATCTCGGCAAGCCCACCGCTGTCCTCAGGACCCTCTTTGTTTATCCCTGTCTTCGAACCCCCTCCCACACTTTCCCAACCTAGGACCCTTCATCCTTTACCATGTCTATCAAGCACAGAACCTCTCCACATGTTTCCCTGACTCAGGAAAATCTCATGTGTGGTCCTGACCCTGGAGTCAAACAGCCTGGCTTCCATTTCTGCCTTCATCACTAGAGCAGGCTGTATTATCTCTCTGCGCCTCGATTTCCTATGAAAGAAAAAGAAAGAAAGAGAGAGAGAGAGAGAGAGAGAAAGAGAGAAAGAGAGAGAGAGAGAGAGAGAAAGA